>NC_074713.1:19796377-19911377 GCF_947242115.1 Biomphalaria glabrata | reverse complement strand
GCAGTGATGCCCAACTAATGCGGTCCGCGGGTCTAATGACGATCTGCCCACAGAGCAAATTGGATCGCCAGAAGAGAAATATATAGAGCCCTGAGGCCAAAAAAAATTGAGCACCACTGTATTATATATTATATTAAACCGTAAGTCTCGTTTTTGGGTCCTATAGAATTTATTTGTATCTGGTCTACTGCCTAAAGTCCAAATGGTACGATAGCTGGGATCATTGTTCCACGGGACGAAAAGTCTGGAAGTTTCTAAAACATCCCAAAAGGAAGGACTAATGAAGGCAGCTAGACCGAAAGAAGCAGGCAATTTTGGCACATTTTCACACGAGACACTGTCCGATAGGAGCCTATTTCGCTAGGATCCGAGAGAACCGCGATCTCAGATGTCGACACTGTCCGATAGGAGCCTATTTCGCTAGGATCCGAGAGAACCGCGATCCCAGATGTCGACAGTGTTCACATCATGAACAACTGCAGGGCGATCAGAGGCGTTTTCGGAGATACAACTAGTCTTACAATCGATGGAACTGGTGCAAGCGGGGGGTCTGTACGGAGACATCAAACCCTTACAGAACGCTGCCAGATACCTGGAGGCTTTAAGAATAGATGTGGCCTACGTCGTCGAAAGTATCATGCACAATGAAAAAGAGACTTTTTTTTTTCCCAGCAGATATTTGGTGCACATAAGTGCTTGGTGAACTATATGAGGGTCTTTCCAAAGGAAGTCACAAGTATAGGTTGGAGAAACAAAAAAAAAGGGGGGGGGGGTTCCGGGGTGAGAAAAAAAGAGAGAGAGAGAGAGAAAGAGAGAGAGTAGAAAAGAGAGAGTGGGTTGTGAAATTTCATTCTAACCGATACACTAATTCACGAGCTAAAAAAGTCTGTAAGAGATGGGTTGATCGTTAAAGTGTGCCCGTTTATTAAAATTATTTTTTAAAAAAGAAAAGGGTGTGTTCCGACCATAAGAGACAATATAAAGCTTATGAACAAATCACTTGGTCTAGCCGGTGCGTACTGCTAGTCACCGAATAGATAGAAAACCTCTACATTTTTTTCATCTCGGCGATATTTAAAAAAAAAACTCACTGCAAACATTATTATATACACTTTGAATGATCACAGGCAATTATGTTGTTATTAATTAGGTCTGCCTGTATACGGTGCCTACAATGTGCACACCTAGAACAGTTGGTTGATATATGTCGCTTCGCATCCACAAAGACGTGCGTGCCTGGGGCGAGAGAACAATGGGAAAGGAAAACATTTCCGAAAGAGAGGCCACTCTTTAAGAAAATTACAAGGGAGGCTAAAAAAAAAATGTTTATTTTGAAGAGAACAATTTTCATTGTTGTCTTTCCTCTCTTCGAAGTCGTCTCCCCTTCTTGCTGTGTGTTTTTCTTCTTAAATGAAATAATATCAAAAGAACACAAAGCGTTTATAGGTGGATGACAGTTCGAGCCTAAACAGGACCGGACCCAAAAAAAAAGTGCTTGAAAGAAGAAGCAGTCATTGGGAAAATCGGTCTTTGCAAGAAGGTTTGTATATGCCCCACCAGGAGAGCTCTGATACTGGGATAGTCTGGCGCCCTGGAAAGAATGCCATCTCCTGAGACATAAACACATACACAGGTTTCAAACTCATTGTTGTTGTTATTATGAACGTATAAACCAAAGTTGTGGTTGAAGTTGTTGTTGTGTTTTGGTTCTTGTGTTTGCGTGATAATTAGCGTGGTTGTGTTATCGAGGCTGTGTTAGTATGGTTGTGTTATTGTGGTTGTGTTAGTGTGGTTGTAATAGTGTGGTTGCGTTAGTGTGGTTGTGTTAGTGATGATGTCTTCGTGTGGCTGTTAGAGGTTTATTTAGCCTGGTTGTGTTAGTAAGGTTGTAATAGCGTGATTGTGTTACTATGGTTGTATTCTTGCGATAGTTGTGGTTGTTAGTTGAACAAACGCAGACGGCGAAAAGAAAATCTAAATCGACCGCCTGCGGACAATGGTTATGTTTGCCATGGATGTGGCAAAATATGTAGATCACAGCTGGAACTGCGCAGCCACGGGAAATACTGCATTCCTCACTTATCTTCGGACTCGAAGACTAGCCTTATTAATTTGTAATATTATAATTATTATTATTTTGACAAAATGGTTGTCGATAATATTCTGTCTCTAAACAAGAACAACATTAAAAATACTTAAAAAAAAACAAAAAACCTCCTTCATGTAACATATAAAGTGATTGGTTTTTTTTTTCTTAAAAATTAATGAACGTTAGATTAAAAAACAAATGAACGTGTTTTTAAAACCCCGCCCCTCCCCCCCCCCCCCCGAGAAAGAATCCTGGTTAAGCGAATGTATAGATTTAGAACACTTTATCATATTCCAATGATAAGCATTTATGGGAAAGGACCAATGGCGAACGCTTTTGTGCCAGTTTTTAGTTTAGAATTTTTAACTCCGCAATGGTTAAACTTATTTAAAAAATGAAAACATCTGCGGACTCCTCAGCTATTGGGCGATAAAACTAAATTTGACTCTTTTTTCCATATCAGCTATTAAATTTATAATTCAAGCCAACTTGCGGTAGGGCTGGGACCTAATCAGCGAACGCAATTTTCGCGGGCGTCATAATGAGCGAAAGGCCGTAAAAAATAGAGAAATAGCATGTTAAAATATAGGAAATTATGCTTCAATTAGATCTACCATCTAACTTCTTCCATGAAACATTATAACTATTGTCCTCCTTGTGGCATTAGGCCTAAATTTGTTTTCACTTTTCTCGTGCTCCACATCTCCTTTCTCTGCTTGGAACTGATGTCTATATAGCCTACGAAACTTGCGATCAAATATTTTTTTAAAAGAAAGAAAGAAACTACAAAATTCTATATCGCCACCTTTCTAAAGGCTAGTCCACGTCGTACTACTCTCTATTTCATAAACTCTCGTTACTGCAACTATTCTTTTTTAAAGAACATATGTTCAGTACACTTAATCACCATCAACTCGATCTCCCCCCCCCACCCCCCGGCTGATTGACCCAAAGGCAGATCCCGAATGCGATGGATTGATGATGTATGGAGACAGATCTACAACAGCTTGGGTTTCGGGCATGGAGACGAAAGACTCAGGAGAGATCTTGTAATTTTATACAGGTATATTATATGGTAACTCTTATATTTATTACTAAATATATAGTTCGCGTTTTTTTACGATCCTGAAATTGAATATATTCTCCTGGAAAACTCTTGGAAATCTTCTGAAATCCTAATCTCAGAATGTGGAGGAACCCTGTGAAAATGAATTCTGCACTTCTTTTAAACATCTATACACATATTAATATCATTAATTAGTAACAAGAGGTTAACCAGCCAGTTAAAAAAAAGGAGGACGGCAAAACAGAGTTCCCCCCCCCCCCCCCCGTATAAGCGCTGTTAAGATCAACTGAAGCGTCATTTCACCCTCACTGGCAGAGAGGAAAGTAACTGCCAGCATATGACCTCTGAGAGACTGTTGGAGAGCTGCGAGTCAAACATTTTAGACGGAAAGAAAATGCGGGAAAATATGCTGGTCGTAACTGGGCGTAGTCATGTGAAACACGTAGTGCACTCATCCTTAATCTTCGAAATCGAAGACATTGGGTTAAAAATAGGCCTATTATTTAAATATTTCAGTTTACAAACAATAACAATAGATAAGACAAAAAGAAAAACAGATTAAATCAGTAACTAAATTATTATTAATGGCGTTTAAGCTTATAATAGGGGTTTCGCTGAATAGGTTTTCAGTTAAAAAGGTCATTTTGAGCGAACACCCCATAATATTTTTTTTTCAACGGAATGAATAGCCTTAGCTATTCTAGCTAACTATTTCCTCACTTTATATGCCATTTTCCTGAACATCAATTTATATTTACATTCGGAAATTCTCAAACGCGATAGTCCTTTCAAGAACGCATTAGTCCTTTCAAAACCGATGTTTGATCCCTAGACTTAGAATCCTAGATCTAGATTTGTAGGCAAATTTAAATTTATATCATTTTTTTTTAACTTGAAAATTTTAACAGCCAATAGCCATTTTTCACCAAGTTGCCAAGGAGCTAGTAATTCTGTTCTCAGCGACATACATCAACTGTTACATTTCTAGAAAAAACTTTTGAGCCGGTTTTTGTTTTTTTGAGATCAGTGTCCAGATCCTTCCGCCCTCCATGAAGTTCTCACTTAAATAGAGGCATTGTAAAAATGAGCATATGTCACCTTCAGCTTTTGTGGAGACATTTAGGACTAATATTTACCTTTTAACTTTACCTATCCCTTAGTCTGTTGGACCGTTGGGGCACCAAGCAAGATCTGTCAACCGTCTCCCTCCATTCCTCCCTGTCTTTTGCCTTGTTTAAAACCTCTATCAATGGTAGGCCGGTGCATTCTTTTATGTTGTCCTCCCATCGCTTTCTCTGTCTGCCTCTTCTTCTTTTTCCTGGGACTGTTCCCTGAAGGAAGGTCTTTGCGAGCCCCGTGGATCTTGAAATATGGCCATATATTTTAAGCTTGTGTTTCCTTACAATAGTCAGCAGGTCATCATGGGGTCCGATCGCTGCAGTAACCCAGTCTCTAATCTCTTGGTTTGTGATGCGGTCTTTGAATGTGATGCCTAGGATACTTCTGTAGCATCTCAATTCCATTGCTAAGATCCTCCTCTCGAGCTCTGCAGCTAGCGTCCAGGACTAATATAGTTAACATAAAAGTGTACGAGTATTGACATTGTCAACAGCGTCGGTGGGTGGACGATGGGGGGGGGGGGGGCATGTGAATGAGGAAGCGGGGAGGGTGAAGACCAAAATAAAAAAGGTATCAGACGTGAAGGAAGTGGACATCTCTGAATGCCAGGCGGACTTCGAATGACAGTTAAGTCCGCCGATATTACTTTTTTTTTCCCTTGACTAACTTATATAAATACAAGGTACCTACGTGGCGGTGTAAAATAAATGCTGCCCCTAGCCTTTAGCACACGTTGACCTGAGAACGTTTCGGAGGCTGCCAGCCCTGGAATCAATGGCTTCGCGTTCACACACAAATGTGAGAGTAAACAACAGTGTGTATGTGATGTGTGTGTGTGTGTGTTGGGGGGGTATATGTGTGTGTTGGTGTTACATACGAGATATTGCTTTAAAATAATATTGTAGAAATGCTAACAAAATTAAAAAGTCAAACTTAAACAATGGTCTAGAACTGATTGGAAATGTATCTTGGTCTAAAAGCTCAAAGGTAGAATTCGGTGCCAGCTCTACGCAGTGAGATTGATGCTAGTATAAAGTTCCTATTTGAAACCTTACGAGGCTCGATAAGACAGTCATGTTACAAATGTTTAAAAAGCCAAACTGACTGACTGACTGACTGATCACGAACTCTTCCGACTTAGAGGAGAGAACAAAATCCTCCCTTCGCTCCACACGGTTGTTTTGTTGTTTTGTTATTTTACTCAAGTTATCCTTGAACTGACCTTTCACGTTCAATTATAGAATTGTGTACAGTCACAATGCAAAGGTCAACTCCACAAACTTACTTCTTATTTCGTTGTTTTATTTGAGGGCTTGATGTCTAATCCTTCTTTTTATTCTTGTAATTGTCTATCTTCAAACACTATGTGCAGCTTTCATTCATTTAGCGTGTTACTTCCCTTCTCGGTGTTAAAAGATTGCCAAAATATCTCCCTAAGCAGAGCAGCTCCAAAGTGAGCCTTGTCTTTTCAGTTCTCACGGCCTGGTGAATAGAAGCCAGAACCCGGTCACTTCTGTCGGTTGTGTTGAGATTGTGAGTTCGGTATGAGTTATGACAGAATTAACTCCATGTAGGTTCAATCCAAACTTTTACCTGTTTATGTCGATGTCGTTTGGAATACATAAATCACTGCGGTGCGCATGCGTTCAAGAACTATCTGGAAGATAATCAAGACGTCTAATATTCGACTTTGAATGTCTCTGCTGACTTGAGTCGGGAGAAATATTGATTCATGGTTTTTAATGCTCATCTTACCCGTTTAATAAAAGACTTATCAAAATATATCCTAGGCTAATATAATAATGGCGCATTGTAATGTAATCCATGGCTTCAGAAAATTCGAATAACTAAAGAACAGAAGCTTTATAATTTTGTCGAAACTTCTGGATGCTAGAAGTGTATTAAGAAGACACGATTAAAACAAAGAGCATAATGTGAGCGCTGAGCTGAGCATGAGATGTTCAGAAGTACAGACACGATGTGTAGCATGAGATGTTCAGAAGTACAGACACGATGTGTAGCATAAGATGTTCAGAAGTACAGACACGATGTGTAGCATGAGATGTTCAGAAGTACAGACACGATGTGTAGCATAAGTTCTTCAGACGTACAGACACGATGTGTAGCATGAGATGTTCAGAAGTACAGACACGATGTGTAGCATAAGTTCTTCAGAAGTACAGACACGATGTGTAGCATGAGATGTTCAGAAGTACAGACACGATGTGTAGCATAAGTTCTTCAGAAGTACAGACACGATGTGTAGCATAAGTTCTTCAGAAGTACAGACACGATGTGTAGCATAAGTTCTTCAGACGTACAGACACGATGTGTAGCATAAGTTCTTCAGAAGTACAGACACGATGTGTAGCACAAGTTCTTCAGACGTACAGACACAATGTGTAGCATAAGTTCTTCAGAAGTACAGACACGATGTGTAGCATAAGTTCTTCAGACGTACAGACACGATGTGTAGCATAAGATGTTCAGAAGTACAGACACGATGTGTAGCATAAGATGTTCAGACGTACAGACACGATGTGTAGCATAAGTTCTTCAGATGTACAGACACGATGTGTAGCATGAGATGTTCAGAAGTACAGACACGATGTGTAGCATAAGTTCTTCAGAAGTACAGACACGATGTGTAGCATAAGTTCTTCAGAAGTACAGACACGATGTGTAGCATAAGTTCTTCAGACGTACAGACACGATGTGTAGCATAAGTTCTTCAGAAGTACAGACACGATGTGTAGCACAAGTTCTTCAGACGTACAGACACAATGTGTAGCATAAGTTCTTCAGAAGTACAGACACGATGTGTAGCATAAGTTCTTCAGACGTACAGACACGATGTGTAGCATAAGATGTTCAGAAGTACAGACACGATGTGTAGCATAAGATGTTCAGACGTACAGACACGATGTGTAGCATAAGTTCTTCAGATGTACAGACACGATGTGTAGCATAAGTTCTTCAGAAGTACAGACACGATGTGTAGCATGAGATGTTCAGACGTACAGACACGATGTGTAGCATAAGTTCTTCAGAAGTACAGACACGATGTGTAGCATAAGTTCTTCAGACGTACAGACACGATGTGTAGCAAAGTAAATGGAAGAGAGAAATTCTCAGACCAATAAAAGACTTTACTTGTAAGACTTGCAGGAACAGTTAACTCTTAACCAAGGGCCTGCACCAGGTTTGTAGCTAAAGGTACCTCTTTCAAACCTTGCGATGTATGGTGCTGATGATGTAAAGTCCCACCGTTAACAACAGTTCTATGTGGCCAACACAACGACCTAACCTTTACTTTTGCCTAACTAATGTCTGTTACCCATTAGAGCTGGCTGGACTCAAAGGCGCCCTAAAGATCCAGTAATAAAAAATCCCAGTCTTCATTAGGATTCGAACCCGGTTCGGAAGCCAATTGCTTTACCATTCAGCCACCGCAGCTCATGGTTTGTTGTTATTTTGCAAGCCTCCCCCCCCCCCCCCAAACTCTCATACAACAGTACTTTACAATAACTTACATGTATATCTGAACATCTGAAAACAAAACGGATAGATAGATATAGATAGATAGATAGATAGATAGATAGATAGATAGATAGATAGATAGATAGATAGATAGATAGATAGATAGACTGATTGATTGATTGATTGATTGATTGGATTCGTAGATCACGTAAAACATTACTACACTATGATACATAGTTTCAACAACTTTGACGATCTCATTTCCTTCAAAGTGTTGAGGCTACTGGCGCCGGTAGAAAGTAAACTTTGCTTGTAAATACAGATACAATGTTGATGATTGCATGTCTATGTTGATATACGCATGCAGTTATACTGATCAAAAGAGTTTTATGAATTGCTAGTTTTCAATACTAGAAACAAAGAAGAGTTCTGGACCCTAATGGTGACTCGAACATTTCCATGCCCTCCTAAAAGGTAAAAGGTGGAAGGGGGGGGGGCACTTAATGCTTAGCGCCAGTCAAACCCTCAGAATGGTCTCAATGACATAAATATTATTAAAAGTCTTGCGATTCATTTGGAGACAAAATGTTGTTAATGATTCAGGACCCTTTTTTAAAATATCGGCTTTACTTTCGAAAATTACCTTGGAATGGAAGATCATTACGTCTGAGCTCCCCCCCCCCCCCCTCTCTCAGTTGGACGGCAGGGAATGGAAGCAGCCAGGGTTCAACCTCGTCACCATGGTGATGACTATACGAAGCACATACCACGTGACCAGGCATGAGCCTTGTTTCTCTTCAACTGCCAATGTTATTATTAAAAGCGAAGTGTCTGTCTTCCCCCCCCCCCCTACGGTTCTTCTTCTCTTTGAAGTCTAAAGGGGCGACTAACTTGTGGGACAGCTCTTGGTTTAGTTGTCTAGTCTTATTTCTAGATCTATAATTCGATTTGCGTTTCCCCCCACCATCTTTCTTTCTGAATTTCGCAACAGTTCTACTTTTGTGTCCGTTAGTTTCCGGGAGTCACACTAGCTTCTCTCCCCCTGTCAAGATCCCTTCACTATTCATTGCGCGGTAAGTTCTCTGACAGCCGCACGTGGGGTCTTGTCAAATCCAGTGTTACGTCTGCCCATCTCACGCGCTGAGAGAACACAGAAATACGAACGGGCAGAGCAGAATAAAGGAACGGGGTGAGGGGCGATGAAGAGTTGGGAAAATGTAAACTCCCGCCTACTGCGAAGGGGGCGTGGCCTTAAATCCGGTCGTCAGCCAATCAGAGAGCAACTCTCCGAGAGTACTGGGCGAGAGAGGAGATAACACTACAGAAACCAGAGATCACAGTAGAAAGATGAAGTCACTGGCGGAATAGGTGTAGACTCCCACCTCCTCCCCTCCCCCCGTCCACCATGCTTTTCCTCATGTACCTCTCCATCCTCCTCTCTCATGCTCGCAGGTGATGCCAACACTTGTCGCGATAGCCCTGAGGGAGACCAGAAGACGGTCCAGGAGGAGGATGGGGGGGGGGGGAGGAGGGAGGGAGAGAAAGGGGAGGTAACAATGTACCGCTGAAGCGGAAGAGCTAACAAAAAATAATATAAAAAAAAATCTAAGGGAAAAGCCGCAGGAAAAGAAGAGGGGCGAGTTGCAGACGATAGGGAAGAATCTTGTTGTGATTTGAAAGACTCGTCTTTTCTTCCAGATACTCGTTTTTTTAAAGCGTTCTAGATCGAGGGAGAAATAGAGGAGAGAGAGAAGGAGTGAAGAGTAGAGTGGATCGGGTTTCTCCGAGGCTCTTAGTAAATAAAGTCTTGAATGTGATCTTCTACGAGTGTAGCTTTTCATAACTGGCGACAAGAGACAGAAGTCAGAATATTGACTTGTCTTAGAGGGACTAACAAGGACGACAGTCTTCAAAGTGTTCCATCTAGAGTGAACAGTCAGGTTGCCCAACGTTATACGTAGTGTATTTTACTATGTGGCATATGTTGTAGCGGGGGGAGTCAAAATGAAGGGTTAGATATTTTTGTTTCTATCCTGGTAAGTAAAATTTAAATTTATTTTAACTTGATGTATTGGTTGTTATTTGTTTGCTAACCAATGATTGCGGGGAGTCATGAGTGTGATATCATACCTTTGGTTTTAGTTTTAGTCCGACGTCCTCATTATCACTTTTGTCATTGGGTCATTCGGATTCATATTCGAGTATCTCGGAATTTGTTTTTGTGGAACATGAATCAAATGCTCAGCTTCAGTTGAGTGGTGGAAAGCAGTGTTAGATGGTGTTGTGCTGTCTTCGTAACACCCTCGTAATTCGTCACAGCAAGGGGTATAATCTATACTCTTCTTACTTTATGGGGGTTCAGACTTCTAAAACTAATAAGAAATTATTTTACGTTGTAAGAAGATGTCGGATTTGGGATTTGTTTTTGAAATTTGTATATAAATTCGTCGTTGTTTACACCTACAGTTATAAGCAGATCTATCAAATAAAATGCTTTAAGACATTTTTTAGATTTTCACATATACATACACTCCATGGAGTGTTTTTGTAAAACTATCCGTCCCTTTCTCAAGGGGCATTACAACAAGAGAGAGTCCCTTGGTCAGTTCAGTCCCCTTACTGATCTATTAATACTTTCTTAAATCGACAACCTGATATGTTTAGTTGTAATTAGTGAATGTGTTAATCCGCCTAACGTTTTCGCCAGTGGATCAAGTTCAAACCAGGCGGTGAATTTTTTGGTTTGTTTCTTTGAGCACTACTAAACGGATGCTAATCAATTATTGTCATTTTGTTTAAAAAGTTCCCTTGTCATAGAAATAGAAGGTTCTAATCTACATTCCTAGTGCTGACATATAATTGTCTTTAAGTCTACACGCAATGACATAGTGTGAAACTAATCTTATATTCATATACACTCGTTCTTTGAAAGGGAGGCTCATCAGGACGCAATCATTTTGAAATACTCTGATAATAATACAAACCAGATGCCCCGATGTAACGAACAGTTTCTGTGCTGCAAGAATGTTACGGACCGTTCCGAATAAACGGTTTGTCCGATAAAACGGATTCGATTAAATGTGGAAACATTATTTTTGTGAATTCAAAGTATGACTATGAACCAACCCAAAACCTATGAAGCCTCTAAAGGTTTCTATTGGACTTCATCTAGTGTCAGATTATAATCAGTTTTTGTCATACGCCATTGAGCAGCATTGGGTGAAATGCAAATTAGTTGCTTGTTTAAAGCGTGGAAAAAAAATCGTACGTGTGCCATTTACTTGAACCTCTCAATAGATAGTTGTAGAATTATTCATTAAATAATATCTAATTTGATCTCAAGAAGTTATTACACAACAGCCGTAATAGATTCATTGTTCAAAGACAATTTATCAACAACAAAGTTTGCACAAATAAAATGTAAAGAAAATTAAATAATAACTATTATATTTTCAATTGCAGACTCACCTTACATATAAATAATTTGTTAATAATATAATACTTCTATTCTAATTCGTTTCTATATTTTTACCTTTATTTTTCTTAGAAGTCTATTAATCTAAAGATTTAAACAAACTTTTTACATCCTCTGGATAGCAGTTCACTTGATACTCAATTTTGTAAAACGACCCTGACTCCATACAACTCTAATGGGTACCTGACATTAGTTGGGGACAAAAGCAAAGACTGTTAGTGGTTGAGCTGGCCTCGTTATACCCTCGTCAACCGTCAGCCAAAGAACAGATAACCTTTACATCATGCACCCCATAGAGCGCAAGGTCTGAACGGGGCCATTTACTTATACTTAGAACGCGATACTTACTTAAAACGCGATCAGACATGACTTGGTCTTTTACTAAACAATTGAACGATTTCGAAATTCTTTAAACCTTTATCGATACTATGACAATAAGAATATAAAATGTTCTTACTATTGTATTACTGCTTTTGTGTTGTAGATTTGTATGATCAACTAAATAATGTCAAGGACGCTCAATTGTACATCAATATTGCCAACTCAATAAAAGCTACAAACGGAAGACCTTAGAACATTTGATTTGACTGGGGGCTCAAAAAGTGCACCGAAATAATCAAATAACTTGAAACAAAAACAATTTTTATTAACGCTTCCTTTATCCGATGCAAGAGTTACATCAAAAACTTTGCTATTTATAGTTGTTCAGCCTTGACTTCTAGGATCACACAGCCAGCTCAATGCGCTCATGGTCCAAGCTCTTTTTTTGAGACGATTGGGAAGATGGGGGCATCTGGTTTCCGTGTTGCCTATAGGCACAAACAGAGTGCAGCTTGGGACAGATCTCGAATGTACCATGTCTAGCCTACATTGGGATTTCAACTCGATCCAACTCAATTAGACAGACACACGTCCCACGTTTACAATACTTTTGTTTTCCCAAGTCTCAATCAAATGTCTTGAAAAGAATAGGGTAAATTGAAATTGAATGGTATGGTGCTATCACTTCGACAGCTGGATGCCAAGTGGTCAACATGTATGGCATGGACTTACCATTGGTTATCATCTCTGTGCATATGTTGTTGTTGTTCTTTTAATTTAATGATAGGTAGCCAAACGTTTTATGTCACACATTTTATTTTCAATCTTAGCGGAGCTCATAGAAAGGCGCATCTGATACATCTAGATCTAATACCTGTAGCCGTAGTCTCAGATCATATGGACATTTTTTGTTGTTTTTTGTTTGTTTGTTGTATATATTATATACACTTTTGTCATCGCTCCAAGAAGGAGACGTCTTGTTTGAAGTAGCGTCTGTATTTCATAAGATAAGATTCATTTTAAAATTTGTTCTTTCTTATTTGATTAAAAATTAAAACAAAAGCTTGATAAATAACTAGTCACAACAACAAAAATAAAAACACGAATTACTGATTATAATGAAACTAAAGACTCCCTAGTATTAAATTAAAAAACAACAACTAAACAATACAAATACATTTTCTTTTTGGTTTAAGTACTTATTGTTATTTCTGTAATCTTGCATTTCATCCTTTATATTGACTTTATGCGTTGTCTATCTGTTTGCTTTCAAGAGAAATTAGCTAATAAAACGCACGAGCTCTATCAAATTATATGGTACTAATCTCATTCGTTAGATTAAAGAGTCATTATTAACTATGATTTGTCAACAATTTTATTCGGTATTCTTTTACTTATGATCTCCTTTACCAACTAGAAGAAAACTATTACATACAGTAAATTTAATTTAGTTCTTTGTTTCAATACAGTTATTATTCTCTGACTATCCCGATATATGAAATTATATACTGTCATTTTTGCTTTATTATTTGCTTGTATTTTTTTTCTAGGTTTCTGAGCTTATCCAAAATAAGTGACATAACATGTGCTGAGCTTCATGCTTGAAAAATGGCTAATTGTACGAACTTGGTACGAAATTGGGCAGCACTTTGAATAAGTTTGGCAGATCGCACAGGAGTTTTACGAAAACAAAGAACAAAAATAAAGACTAAAATTGTCAAATTAAAATGGACACTAGTCCAGGTACATTGATGGATAGTGCCGGACTACTGACCAGTTCCAACACGTGCATGGTCAATAACGATCGATCTGTCTCCAATTTGACCATGTTATCTTCGTCTATGTCTACCAATCTTAGCGGCAACACTATTGAGACGAACAACAGGCTCAATACCTCCGCCATGAACAAATCCAGCAGCAACCCTGGCAGCAAAAGCAATAGCATCATCTTCAACAACAACAACAACAGCCCAGACCTCAAGCCGTCCTCTCCTGCGTCCTCCACTACGGACCTGCTGTCTGGGAAAAAATTAGCGTTTTCTCCGGAACAGGTGGCCTGCGTCTGCGAGGCCCTCCAGCAGAAGAACGACATCGACCGTCTGGCCAGGTTTTTGTGGTCGCTGCCTCCCAGCGAGCTTCTACGGGGGAGCGAAGCGGTACTCAAAGCCCGAGCGATGGTGGCCTTTCACAGGGGAAGCTACCGCGAACTGTACGCCATCCTGGAGAGCCACACGTTCGAGAATTCCAACCACGCATTTCTGCAGCAGCTGTGGTACAAGGCACACTACATGGAAGCCCAAAAGATCAGGGGCAGGCCGCTCGGTGCGGTGGACAAGTACAGACTACGGAGGAAGTACCCGCTTCCAAAGACCATCTGGGACGGGGAAGAGACCATCTATTGCTTCAAAGAAAAATCCCGACAAGCGCTAAAGGACTGCTACAAACAAAACAAATATCCCACACCGGACGAGAAACGGAGTTTGGCCAAAAACACCGGACTTACTCTTACTCAGGTTAGCAACTGGTTTAAAAACAGAAGGCAAAGAGATCGAACCCCTCACACAGTTCAACACATGCAGTAAGTTTTTGGTTTGTTTTCTTTTGTCTTTCTACTGTCCACCTTCAATGTGAATTAAAGTTAAAGGTATTCTTCTCAACAAACCTCCAATAAGGTAAAGCCAAAGAATTTAAAAGTTAAGAAACGTCCCCAGTTATAAAGCCATGTAGCGATTATAAAAAAAAAAAAAAACTTTGTTTCATAATTAAAACAATTACTCGTATTTTAAGTTATTTTTAAAATCATGTCCATAGTCAATATTTTATATTTATTTCTTGTCCTGGAACTTCATTGGCGAGAAATGTTAGATATTTAATTAAACATTATATACCCTTATTTAACCGACAAAAAATATATTATAAATATTCTCCAATAACTGTTGTGTCGAGATGCGACAGATTTCTCTAATGACTGAATTATTATAGATTTTCTTGTGTATTCCATTCACTATTGTAAATTTAATAACCCAAAGCTTTATTAATTTATTTATCCTTAGTACGAAAGATGGAAATTAGAAATTCTTGTTTTTGTTTTTTTTTCATTGGAAATAATAGCTCATCAATATTCATTCAACTTTAAATACTATGACAATATAAAACTCGATTATATAAACACAACCTTTTGACCGCAAAGACAAAGTATATGAGAAAAAAATGCTTGAGGAGGTTATAATTTAAATCCCTTTGAAAACAATTAAACCATTTTGCAAATGTCATTATGCCATTTCTCTAGCAATCAGGGAAGGACAACTTCTGTATTACAAGAATAGGAAGTCTAAATGTTTCTTAGTAGGCCAGGATTGAGTTGAGAAAAACAGTTTATACCATTGAAACATTTTCTAGAAAATTGTCTCACTGACATTCTTCCTTTCAACTGTTCCATTCCTCTTGTTGTTCCTGATTCATTTGGATCACATGGTATTCAAGGATATTGAAAAGTATTTACACTGATTTACATTGAAGTACATCTAGAGTCACATTATCTACAGACTAGGAAATCTTTGCGGTTGAGAGGTAAAGCACTTGGCTTTAAACCGAAAAGTCTCGGGCTTGAATTCTGGTGACGACTGGGATTTTGAACAATCGGATTTGGAGGACTCCCCCCCCCCCCCCAAAAAAAAAAACACACAGAGATCTAACCAACTCTAGAGGTACCTAACATGATCTATCAAAGTGGCACCTTGCGTACGTGGGGGGGGGGGATGTGCTGGCTACATGACACAATCGTTAACCCTTGTCCAAAGAAACAATTGAGCCCTACATTGACCCGCGTATAGATCGCAAGCTCACACACAAGGGGGGGGGGTACTTTAATTTTGTTCCCTTATCACACCAGGAGACACAATACGAAGTATTATCGCGATATTATATCTTATTATTTTGTATCTATATGTATGTCAATTTTTGGGGTGTGGCTTCTAATGGTATCGTTTCTATTTCTATATAATGACTGTAAACATCTTCAAACTCTTAGATCATGTCTAATAATATTGGATGGCAACATTCGAACCACGTCGTCTCTATCAAACGATCCGTCATCACCAACCACTTGTCACTCCATTTGAACCACAGGTATCGCTGATGTCTTTTTACTTCATTGAAATGTACATTTAATGGACACTGTATTTTGTTCATGTAGGCTAGGCGAACTGATCATCGGCGATCTTGTGACGGGATTCTTTGTCTCCTTATTCCGTATAAGCTTTAGTCTTGTTGCTGTCCTCCAGAGCCCGCAGTCTCCATAGTAGGGTCACGAGAATGCCAAAAAAAAAAAAGTCTCCAGGTATCCATTCATTGTTGCCTGTGTTTACACAGTTTAACGGTAGGCCGAGTTTCTCCGGCACATCAGCGAAATCGAGATGCGTCTCAGAAATACCGTTTCACATATTTAAAAAAATCAAATGAAGGGGGAGGGGAGGGCAGGGCAAAGGAGGGGGAGGGGGGAGAAGATTTACGGGCGTCAACATGTCTCGACATACACCCTATACTCGCACACACACACACACACACATTTAATGCGATAGTGTGTCAAAAAATCTACTTCAGCACCATGTAGGCCTACAACCAACCACTGCTAACCACTGCTGAGTTATTGAAATTGTAGACAGCACATTTGTTTCACTGGGGGTCACATGTGTAGTAGATTTACACGCATGCGCTTCAAGTACAATCACAGAAAAGGAACCACATGTTTAGGTGGCTGAGGGATAGAGCATTTGGTTTTCGAACCTAGTGGTCTCGGGTTTGAATCTCAGTGAAGGCTGGAATATTGAATTGCTGGATTTTTAGGCTACCCCGAATCCCATCTAACTCTGATGAGTACCTGTCATTAGATGGGGGAGAGTAAGGCGGTTGGTCATTGTGCAGGCCAAATGACACCCTCGTAAACTGTCAGTCGTAAAAGCAGAAGACTTGTGCACCCTCCTCCCTATAGATCGCAAAGTCTTAAAGAGGAACTTTTAAAACAATTATATCATTAAGTGGCATGACTTTTATTGTTACTGAACATTTTGTATCCATGACGGAATAATTATAAATAGCAAGCTTTTTGTTTGTTTGGTGTAACCGGTGTACACAACTAAAGGAAGGCTTGATGAGCTACCTCATTGTAAACGTATGGGATTTTTTGTTCTCTTTTTGTTTTTAGCACTGCAGAATCTCATTTTCTAAACTCTTCTGTTTGTAGCACCAAATAAAATCAATATGGAGGACTTTTATTCAAAGACTTAAAACTTATTAAAAAACAAATATTCAACTAACTAGCGCTCATAAACGAGATTTCACACAATTGTACCTCATCGGTAAATATTATGGTGTTGAAATTAAAGTTTACTTGACTGGCAAAAGTGATGTTCCATTTAGCTTCCTTGACACTGTTTAGCGTAACAGGAAAATGTCCCCCCCCCCCCCCAACCTAAAACAAAATCCTTAAAATATTACAAACAAAATATACAACAAATTCTAGACACTCTACAAGTTTGGACAATTCTGTAAGTACCGACTTTGTTAAAATAAAAGAAGAACGTTGACTGCATTGAATAAAGTTAGTGCCGGCTTGGGGACAGCTGAATATTCGATTGAGACATGACAAGGTGCTTTCCACGGTGGCTCTCTGTCTGGATGGGCTCTGAGCCACTTGCCTCTCAACGGATACCGACTAGATAGAATAGAGAGATACATTTTTAAATCAACTCTACGGGTCGTTGAGGAAATAGAATAGACCAGATACATAAGAAAAAAAAAAGTTGTGGCTTAGGTTGTTAGAAAAAAAAAACTACGAGAGGATTAAGTAGGATACAAGTGGATAATGAGGAGAAAAGAGGAGGCGAACCTGTTCAACAAAAGAGGGAGACAAAGTTCGACAATTCAGAAGGGAAGGAAAAAAAAATGTTCCGAGACCAAAATGTGTATATAAAGCCTAAATGGTCTCCCTTTATTGACTTGATTTGAAGGTGGTAGGTTTAATTTCTTTTGCTGCTTAACAGATATGAAAAAAAAAATTGAGTCAAGTTATGTAGGGAGGTCAAGTAGGAAGAGGAGGGCTGGTGAAAGAGAAGGAGGGTGTTGAAATAAAATGAGGGAACACGGAGCCAAAAACACTACGTGTTAGACAAGACAAAACAGGAGAAGACAACTTACTGTTCTACGGCCCGTAACGCAGTTGAATTGATTCAAATGTGGAAGAAGCCCAGACGCGTTAGATCTGGTTTAATGTTTTTTTTTTATTTTTTACTTCTAGTTTTAACATTTATCTTTACACCTCCACCTCTCCCTCCTCTGTCCAGTAGACCGCTATATTTTTTCCCTCGTTCGTCCTTCTGTGGCTCTATGAATGGTAGCAGGTTGTGATGTAAATAGTGGTTCAATTGTGTCTTGCATGGTCCGCCTTTATTGAGAACACCAATAGTGACTTGCATGGCTCTTCGGGACACCAATAACTCTTCCCCATTCAGAACATCTCGATGGGATAAGGAAAATAAAAACAACCAGGGGGGGGGGATTTGTTGGACAGGTTATGGGGATTCCTCCATTTATTCAAAGCCCTGATTCTTCGTTTAATTTCTAGAGAAGTTGGCCATGATGAGTCTTTTGTAGATCTCTGACTTACTTTTTTTTAAATGTAAAAAACTTTAAATACCAATGCGACTCGCCTACAGCGTATTAATGTCATATTTGGCTTGAATTTCGGACAATCCACTGGTACAATTTATCAAAACGAAATGTTTTCCTAAATTTTGTGAAAGCCGTTTAAATTTTGACCGTTTGGTGTTTTTTTTAAATCTCAATTATCTCAATAAAATCACATCATTTCGGGCCAAGCAATATTTTTAATGTGCCGCATTCTGGAATGTGTAATCCGGTTTAATTACGAAACCCGGAAAGAAATAAGGATGAAAACATTTCTTATTTGATATGCTGGGACAAAGTCCTACGTGCACTCTTTCCTTAGAATCAGTGATTCATCATGAACACGGTTGACTGTATAACAGAAAATCTATGCACCTTGTAAAGTTCCACTTTCAGACCTTGTGATCTACAGGGCAGATGATGTAAAGGTCATCTGTTTCTGTGGCCAACGGTTAACGAGGGTGTCATGTGGCCAGCACAACTACCAACCGCCTTTACTTTTCCCCAACTAATGTCAGATACCCATTAGAGCTGAGTGGACTCAGAGGAGCCCTAAAGATCCCGCCTCCGCGCCTTGTATTAGCAAAAATTTAAATGTTCTGAGCCATGTCTTAACACACGCACCTGCTATAAATATCTGTACAGAATAAGACATGACTTACTTGTCAACCCTATTGGAGTATGGGCCGCCAACATTGGATCTTCGCAGTCCCCTGTCCTAGGCCATCCTTTGCATCTTGTTCTAGGTGTCATAAAACTTTTCGGGCCTAAAGGTTTGAAACACCTTTACCCTGACTTTGTTGGTTTTCTGGAGCTAATTAATTTTCAGGGTAGGGTTGCTAGCCCTATGCCCGGCCCTCCACCTTTATCCTGACTTGGGACAGGCAAAGAGGTCACTGTGACCTACCTGATGGAGTTAATAAGACACAGGTGTAGACATTTACGTCCGTTGCATAAGAGCGTAAGTAATAACATCACCTGGGCATGAAGGTTGGGGAGGAAAGCGGTCTACGAAAGAGTTTCCCTTCAGTTTTTTGAGATTCGTCGTCTATGCTGCCTAATAATTCTGAGTGGAATTAAAACTTGCGATCTATCTTTTGTCTTGTTCCACCTCCTGCACCCACAGCGCCAAGCGCGAGCTATGTCAATGCCCTTTGTCTTTCCGTCTATTCCAGTCATGCTGCCCTGCTGAGACAAGTTACACTAGAATGCGGACCCAGACAAACGTGCGACATTGTTTTCTAAATGAAATTTCAAACACAAATTTATGAGATAAATAATGATTGGGTTATAATGGGACAAATAGAATTGGAATCGAGGTTCGTTATAATTAACCAAATAGAATAGGAATCGAGATATGTTACAACAAACCAAATAGAATTAGAATCGAGAATCGTTACACTAGGCCAAATAGAATGGGAATTGCGATTCGTTACACTATGGTGACTGAATGATAAAGTCCGTTACTAAGTGTCTTAAGAGATTTAGACGCAAGAATAAGAAATACCACAGGGCGGGAACAAAACAAGGAGGAGGGGGGGGTGGATCTTCATTTTGAATGTAAGTTTTTATATCGCATGGTCTGTCGCTTTTTAAAAGCCAGAAAAAAATATGTGTGTGTTAGTGTCAGGAAGTGTGTGTGTGTGTGGCTGTGAGTGTGTCGCACGATACTTTGTCTGGAAATCTAAGGCATGAGATCGCCAAAGAAGATTGTGAAGACACCGCGACAGATCGCCGGTAGATGATAGTAACGCTGAGGGAGACGAAAGATTAAGAAAGGTGGCAAGGATGGAGAGATAGGGACAGAAAGAATAAAAGAGGAACACACAATATACTAAAGGGTTTATTTTTAATGACCCAACTCTATTCTTCGGACTGTTCTGTCTACTAACTCGCTCGACCCCCCCCCCCCCCCCCCCCCCACCGCCTCTCCCCTGCTCATTTCCGTGTCTTTCTAGATCTGTCTGTCTGCCTGTCTCTTTCTGTCATCGAAAGAAGCCAACAAAACACAAAATGACAAATCTAAATAAAGAGTATGTGTTAGGTGTGCAATGATGCGGACGACGAGGCTCCAGTCAAGGGAGGGAAGGGGAAAAAAAAGTCTCAGACTGAAGACACTATCGTGTCCCCTGATCGATTTGAGTTGAAACTTTATTTGGAATATCGGCTTTCGTTTTGGAATCTTAAGCTCCCCCCCTTCCCGCTTCAGGAAGGGGAGACAAGTAGGAAAGAATTTATTTTGTAAGGGACAGACAAAAGGACAGACATCAAGTACGAGGGGATCACGTGGACAAGATCTCGTCATACTTTCATGTTTGGTCACGTATCGAGTGAATACCAGAAGGGTACGGTTTTAAAACAGCAAATGTTTTTATCTGCCAAGACTATTAACAATTTACGGCCATGAGACCAGTTAGTACTGACACCAAACCCTGTTTGTAAATGTGTTGTTATTAAATTGTGTTTTTGTATATCTTCTCTTGCATGTTCAGTGTACTATGGTCTAATCACTCTGTGGATATGTGGATGGGGGTGTCTGTGAGAAGGTTTCCGTGCTGCCTTTAGGCACTCAGCTCAACTTGGTATTTCTTCAAGTAACGATTTATGTTATTCCTTTTTATTCCAACGTCAAAGCGCTGGAGAAGAAAAAAATATTCACAATAAGAAAAGAGGAATAAACTATTTTAGCCTACATTTACACACACACACACACACACATACACACAAATATAAATTGGTAATTCTAAAGATATTTTGAGCTTTTACCTTCCAATTCAAATAAATGTTCTTAATCATGGAAAACAAAATATAATTATCGCAGCCTTGCCAGCAAGAGATGACATTGAGGACTTTTGCTAAATATTATGAGACTGACATTACACTATGATGACAATATGTGGAAAGAAAATAGCGAGGCGCCTGAGAGGGCACCACTTTGTAGATCCTTAAATCCGGAGAAAAACATACGACAATAACTACTTACTATTTCTAATCTCAGGTTATAGGCGGATACAGGGTGGGTGGGGAAGAATTACTCATCAAAGCTAGAAAATGTGTATGTGTGTGAGTTTGGAAGGAAGAAAAAAAAAGGGGGGGGGGAGGGGGGAACACTAAAATGTATTAAAGTACAAAACTCAATCTTTGAGCGGACTCTACACAGTGGAAACATCTTGTCCTGCTTTATGTTATGTAGAACGTCCCGGGGGCAGATCATTTTGGAAGTAGTTGAACTTTCTCTCTTCTGGACACTGTCCACGTATCAAAAGCCACTTCGTCAAGATGAGATTCCGGTAGAGTCCTTAGCTATTTCAAACCTTTATTAACAACTTTTGTTTCAATAGTCTCAACATTTCTGGAAAGTGGCCTACCAGTATAAAATATTGGATCAATTGATCAATGAATCAGAGCAATGTTTGGTAACATTCCCAACACTGTATTGTGTTTGCTCTAGTGATAGAATGTGTAGTGTTTAGAATAGTTCACATGGACCTATCCGATCTGTGTAGATTAGTTTGGTTTTGTATTGAATAGAAATGTGAGCTTTGTTGGAATAATGAACTGTTTGGTTTCTCTTTCCTTCTCTTAAATGTCTCTCCTCATCCTCTTTCCTTCTCTCAAATGTCTCTCCAGCATCCTTTTTCCTTCTCTCAAATGTCTCTCCCCCCTCCTTTTTCCTTCTCTCAAATGTCTCTCCCCCCTCCTCTTTCCTTCTCTCAAATGTCTCTCCCCCTTCCTCTTTCCTTCTCTCAAATGTATCTCCCCCATCCTCTTTCCTTCTCTCAAATGTCTCTCCCCCATCCTCTTTCCTTCTCTCAAATGTCTCTCCCCCCTCCTCTTTCCCTCAAATGTCTCTCCCCCATCCTCTTTCCTTCTCTCAAATGTCTCTCCCCCATCCTCTTTCCTTCTCTCAAATGCGAATCTTTTTGTTATACCTGAAAAACATGTTAAAACAAAACTTTATAAAGGTTTACATAGAACTGGACAAATACCAGTGATAACAAGAGCCACCATCCAACGCCATAACTGGCCAAATATTAAAACAAATAAAAAGCTTGAAGATAAAGATTCATTTGTCAAACTGATTTTTAGCGGCCTCAGAAAGGGAATAGCCGCTATTAGCTTTGTGTGGTCTGTCCGTCAGTCCCGTTTAGATCGCAAAGACTAGAAAAGCTATTAAGAATTCGACATCATAATATTTTAGATCTTTCAAAGTTTTGATGCAACGTCTTTTTTTTTTTCTTTTCTGAAAGCAAAATATTTAATTTGTAGAAATTTACTATATATATATATATCTACATAAAAATGGGTACCTGACATTAGTTGGGGAAAGGTGAAAAGGTTGGTCGTTGTGGTGGCTATATATAACCCTCGTTATCCGTGAGCTAAAGAAACTGATGACCTTTACTTTATCTGCTCCATAGATCGCAAGATCTGAAAGGAAAACTGTACTACAGTATTACAGTACAATGGTTGGAGTAGTTCTACTATTGAAATAGGTTTGAGTGAAAATACAAACTCTCGTTGTTACCTTTTTTTGGTCTTTTTTTCCCTCGGTATTTATTTCTTTTTCTCCTCCCCCCCCCCCCCCCTTTGATCACCTTTATCTTTTTTTTTTCGTAATTTTCTTTATGGCTCATTTCTTTATCTATTGGGACATCGGCGCCTTGTAGCTTATAGAAACATTTTTGTTTAATGAGTTGAAATCTCATTAGCAGTTTCTGCGGGTCGCCAAACTTGTCACAGTGATTATCAAAACTTATTGAAACATTAGGCTGCAAATAGTGTGGATGTATATCGCGTGGGTCCTCGGTTTGAACTGCGGTTTCGACGACCCCTGCAGTTTTGATATGAGCTGCTGATGTCAAAGGCTCATTAACGAGACGAAGAGCCGTAACTCCTTCCCCCCCCCCTCCTCCTGCCTTGTACCAGCTCAACCATTATTGGTTTTTGGTGATAAACATCACACTCCTTTTCACATCAGCCCGAATCTGTCGCCCCCACACTTTTTTTTTTACACACACACACACCAACTCGATTTCCGACACCCCCGTTTTGTATCTCTTCCTTCTTCGCCCAACGCCCCTGCTTTAAAAAAAAAAGACGAACGTACGACAGTGTGGCTCAGCTAATCATCGCTGTATTGTAGGAATCTCTTACCTGTCAAAAACGGACCCCCACCCCTTTTTCCCGCAACTCTGTAACGGTTGGGTTCCGGTGAACAGTGAGGACGGAGTGGGGGGGGGGTATGCTGGGGGAGGGGGGTACCATTGATATTGAAACGATAGATAATTTTATTAGCATTTTAATACACAGGAGAACGAGTCTGTCAAATTTATTGGCGCCCCTCTATCTCACTGCAACCCCCCTTTCCACATTTCCGTCAGCCGCCCTTTATTTCTTAGTTATATTCATGTTGTCTACCCTCCCAGTTCCCATGCCGCACTCCTTCATCCTTTATGCCGCGCCGCACTGACAGACAGACAGACAGGGCCCATAAATCACGTCTTAAATGAAGCTTGTGTTAAACCATTTCCATAGATAAAACATTTCTGATTGAAGACATAATATATAATGTATGGTCAAAGGGAAATAATATTTACATTTCAACTGGCATGAAGAACGCTGGGGGGGGGGGGGGGGGTATACCTTATTTAGTTAATGATGGGCAACGTCTGCATCTCCCCCTAAGGAACTTAAATGGTTGTGTAACAAATATTTTAGAATAAACAATCCTAGCCATACCACCAGTCCAAACTGACGATATTAGATTGACATAGATTACGAAGAATTGTAGTGTAGTCTGACACATTGGAGTATTACAATTTTATTTTTTTCACTGGTTGCTCTTTTTACTATTGAAATACATACTACCAAATATCATCTTATTATTTGTTTCAAGATACCTGCTTTAAAAAACGTAATCCCTCTAAGCGTACGCAGATGTCTCTAAAGTTGTTTTCATTATTAACAAGTTTATACTGCATTGGACCATGGTCTTGCTGGCTCATTCGGGCAGTCCGGTTTGTACTCGAATGCACGGATTATTTGTCCATCATCACACAAGATGTTCAGCACTCATTATTTATCCTCACCACACAAGATGTTCAGCACTCATTATTTCATCCTCACCACACAAGATGTTCAGCACTCATTATTTCATCCTCACCACACAAGATGTTCAGCACTCATTATTTCATCATCACCACACATATTTTACAAACGTCGCTATGCCCTCAAATTAAACGGACACAGTACAGCTTTTTTTGTGTGGACAAATGTTGAGTTTACAGTCAAGTTTTTGTTACTAGATCTACATACACAAGTCCTTCTTTCTCAATCAATCTCTCAGGAATCTTACACCTTCTCTACACTTTGATTAAGTTGGATTTTGATATCCCCTGAAACGCACAAAAACAAGCAAAAGGGCTCATTGCACCCGTGCTCAATACTATTGGGGGCCCAGTAGAGCCTTTAAAAGAAAATAGATGTTTTGATTGTATCAAATTATATATATTATATATAATTATAACTTGTAAAAAGTCGTTACTGAAATCAATATAAAAACGCTCTTAATAGTAAAGTGTAAAGACCTTTTTCTGTTATTACATTGATACATATACGATTTGGTTTCTGGAGCTGGGCATATTGCAGGCGTCAAGGACACAAATTAAATAGCTTCCACTTATACTGCTTGCGACGCAAAATATGCATCTCCTCCAGGGATCATGTCTCCAACCAGGACGTTTTGAAACGGGCCAATAAGCACAGAAACTGCTCTTCTTACTGTTAAAGCCTCCGCGCGGTGTTGATTCTTGGCAATATGTCTAGTGTAGATCTGACTGGAAGTAACGCTGAACTCAACTACTTCAATAACACCGGCGAAAGGCCGAAACAATCAAATATGTAGTCGACGCTGATGTGTTGTTCTATAAAGATATTTAATACTCAAGAAGGGAATCGTCCGATGTCGATTATGTCGTACTCAAGTCTTCTACTCTACAATAAGCGTCTTCCTTTTTGCGTCACTTAGAGCGTTCCTGTTTTTTAACCAACTTTACGTCATCGTCGCTAAGTAAAACTTTACCCTATTCCCGAAACAAATAACTAATTCCTAATCATGTCATAACATTACACAGAGAAGACTACGCTGGCTAGGTCATGTCACTCGCATGCCAGATGTAAGAATCCCTAAAAACATCCTATACGCTGAGCTTGCAAAGGGAGTCAGACCCAAGGGCCTCCCAAGACTAACCTACAGAGATGTCTGCAAGCGAGACATGAGAACCACGGGCATCGACCAAAGTATGATGGAGAAGATAGCCCAAGACCGGACAGCATGGAGACAGACTGTACGTGATGGTACGACCTTTGCCAAGTGCAAAAGAAACGAAGCTGCGTCAGTCAAGAGAAAGAAGAAGAAAGCTGCCCTGTCAGCTAGCCCTAGGACAGATGCATATGCATGCACGAACTGTGGCAGACTCAGCCGCACCAGAATTGGCTTGATCAGTCACTTCAGATTTTGTCCCGTCTCAAGACGAAACCAAAGCCAGTGACCCACCTTGGCGCATCAATTATCTTCCGAGACAGAAGGAGCCATATATATAAATATACATATGTATATACATATACAGTGCTTTTTTGTAAAAAAAAAAATATAAATAGGTGCCGGTACTCAGTGAAGGATTGCCTAACTTTAAAGTACTAATAAATAATAACTAGAAAAGTAATAATTTTTCCCACATTGAAAAAGGTGCCAGTACGCCGTATCGGTGCGTACCGTAACAAATAAAAGCACTGTACATATACGATTTGGTTTCTGTCACATTCAACCTACGTCTAACCAGAAGAGAACAAACCAATTCACCATCATTTTCTTGAACTGCTACGCTACTGCGCGTGCGCGCACTCTCTCTCTCTCTCTCACACACACACTTACATACATATGGCATGTATACATATGATTTTTTTTTTTGTGTGTGTAGATGTAGGCCTACTTGTTAAAAGAATCTGAGGAAACATAATGCTGGATTTGCCTAGGTTGCAGATTAAGTCGAATGACGTTATTGGAAATGTCCCCATGGCATGTTGCTGTCTGCCGGTGGTAGTATCATTATCTTCTTCGTTATCTTGCAAGCGTCGTGTCGTGTTTAACTGACCGTGCCAAGGAGGGATGTCAGTTGCCAGAGTCCATAAATCTCTCGGACAATTAAAGTGCTGACCGCAACCAGTGTGAAAAAAATTTGACTAAACGGTGAAAGTAATAGAAAAGATTCCGATTCGTCCTTGTGAGGTGCCCGAGTTTAATTTGAATGCGTTTTTTCTCAGCTTGTGGTAGCCTGACCTGTGCTTACTTTGCTATAGTGGGTTCGTTTTTTTTTTAAAACCCTGTTCGAACCTTAGGTCCTAGTACTGTCCACTAATGGACAAATATTATGCCTTTTATTATGTCCATTGATCTAAAACTGTGATCATAAAAATTTGTATGCAAGACAAAAGTACTATCTGCGGCTTGACTTCTTTTTCACTGATTTAATGTTGAAGTACTTTAGGAGAGGCTTATCAATAGAAAGTATTCTTATGACCAACTGGATGTACGTGTTTGATTTAATGACCAACTGGATGTACATGTTTGATTTAATGACCAACTGGATGTACATGTTTGATTTAATGACCAACTGGATGAACATGTTTGATTTGATGACCAACTGGATGAACATGTTTGATTTAATGACCAACTGGATGAACATGTTTGATTTAATGACCAACTGGATGTACATGTTTGATTTCATGACCAGCTGGATGTACATGTTTGATTTAATGACCAACTGGATGCACATGTTTGATTTAATGACCAACTGGATGAACATGTTTGATTTAATGACCAACTGGATGTACATGTTTGATTTCATGACCAACTGGATGTACATGTTTGATTTAATGACCAACTGGATGTACATGTTTGATTTCATGACCAACTGGATGCACATGTTTGATTTAATGACCAACTGGATGTACATGTTTGATTTCATGACCAACTGGATGTACATGTTTGATTTAATGACCAACTGGATGTACATGTTTGATTTCATGACCAACTGGATGTACATGTTTGATTTAATGACCAACTGGATGCACATGTTTGATTTAATGACCAACTGGATGTACATGTTTGATTTAATGACCAACTGGATGTACATGTTTGATTTAATGACCAACTGGATGTACATGTTTGATTTCATGACCAACTGGATGTACATGTTTGATTTAATGACCAACTGGATGTACATGTTTGATTTAATGACCAACTGGATGTACATGTTTGATTTCATGACCAACTGGATGTACATGTTTGATTTCATGACCAACTGGATGTACATGTTTGATTTAATGACCAACTGGATGCACATGTTTGATTTAATGACCAACTGGATGTACATGTTTGATTTAATGACCAACTGGATGTACATGTTTGATTTAATGACCAACTGGATGTACATGTTTGATTTCATGACCAACTGGATGTACATGTTTGATTTAATGACCAACTGGATGTACATGTTTGATTTAATGACCAACTGGATGTACATGTTTGATTTCATGACCAACTGGATGTACATGTTTGATTTCATGACCAACTGGATGTACATGTTTGATTTAATGACCAACTGGATGAACATGTTTGATTTAATGACCAACTGGATGTACATGTTTGATTTCATGACCAACTGGATGTACATGTTTGATTTCATGACCAACTGGATGAACATGTTTGATTTAATGACCAACTGGATGTACATGTTTGATTTCATGACCAACTGGATGTACATGTTTGATTTCATGACCAACTGGATGTACATGTTTGATTTCATGACCAACTGGATGTACATGTTTGATTTCATGACCAACTGGATGAACATGTTTGATTTCATGACCAACTGGATGTACATGTTTGATTTCATGACCAACTGGATGTACATGTTTGATTTCATGAACAACTGGATGTACATGTTTGATTTCATACGTGTGTGTAAACTGTGCTCCACATTTCTCACAGGTCGTTGTTGCTCTTGCCAAGGGAACTCTGCCTGTGGGTTCTTGTCGATGTATCTCCGACATTTCTTGCGCTGCCAGTGGGTTCTTGTTGGAAGTCGATGTATCTCCGACATTTCTTGCGCTGCCTGTGGGTTCTTGTCGATGTATCTCCGACATTTCTTGCGCTGTCAGTGGGTTCTTGTCGATGTATCTCCGACATTTCTTGCGCTGCCTGTGGGTTCTTGTCGATGTATCTCCGACATTTCTTGCGCTGTCAGTGGGTTCTTGTCGATGTATCTCCGACATTTCTTGCGCTGCCAGTGGGTTCTTGTCGATGTATCTCCGACATTTCTTGCGCTGCCAGTGGGTTCTTGTCGATGTATCTCCGACATTTCTTGCGCTGTCAGTGGGTTCTTGTCGATGTATCTCCGACATTTCTTTCGCTGTCAGTGGGTTCTTGTCGATGTATCTCCGACATTTCTTGCGCTGCCAGTGGGTTCTTGTCGATGTATCTCCGACATTTCTTGCGCTGTCAGTGGGTTCTTGTTGTATCTCCGACATTTCTTGCGCTGCCAGTGGGTTCTTGTTGTATCTCCGACATTTCTTGCGCTGTCAGTGGGTTCTTGTTGTATCTCCGACATTTCTTGCGCTGCCAGTGGGTTCTTGTCGATGTATCTCCGACATTTCTTGCGCTGTCAGTGGGTTCTTGTTGTATCTCCGACATTTCTTGCGCTGCCAGTGGGTTCTTGTTGGAAGTCGATGTATCTCCGACATTTCTTGCGCTGTCAGTGGGTTCTTGTCGATGTATCTCCGACATTTCTTGCGCTGCCAGTGGGTTCTTGTCGATGTATCTCCGACATTTCTTGCGCTGTCAGTGGGTTCTTGTTGTATCTCCGACATTTCTTGCGCTGCCAGTGGGTTCTTGTTGTATCTCCGACATTTCTTGCGCTGTCAGTGGGTTCTTGTTGTATCTCCGACATTTCTTGCGCTGTCAGTGGGTTCTTGTTGTATCTCCGACATTTCTTGCGCTGTCAGTGGGTTCTTGTTGTATCTCCGACATTTCTTGCGCTGTCAGTGGGTTCTTGTTGTATCTCCGACATTTCTTGCGCTGTCAGTGGGTTCTTGTTGTATCTCCGACATTTCTTGCGCTGTCAGTGGGTTCTTGTCGATGTATCTCCGACATTTCTTGCGCTGCCTGTGGGTTCTTGTCGATGTATCTCCGACATTTCTTGCGCTGTCAGTGGGTTCTTGTCGATGTATCTCCGACATTTCTTGCGCTGTCAGTGGGTTCTTGTCGATGTATCTCCGACATTTCTTGCGCTGTCAGTGGGTTCTTGTCGATGTATCTCCGACATTTCTTGCGCTGTCAGTGGGTTCTTGTCGATGTATCTCCGACATTTCTTGCGCTGCCAGTGGGTTCTTGTCGATGTATCTCCGACATTTCTTGCGCTGCCAGTGGGTTCTTGTCGATGTATCTCCGACATTTCTTGCGCTGTCAGTGGGTTCTTGTCGATGTATCTCCGACATTTCTTTCGCTGTCAGTGGGTTCTTGTCGATGTATCTCCGACATTTCTTGCGCTGCCAGTGGGTTCTTGTCGATGTATCTCCGACATTTCTTGCGCTGTCAGTGGGTTCTTGTTGTATCTCCGACATTTCTTGCGCTGCCAGTGGGTTCTTGTTGTATCTCCGACATTTCTTGCGCTGTCAGTGGGTTCTTGTTGTATCTCCGACATTTCTTGCGCTGCCAGTGGGTTCTTGTCGATGTATCTCCGACATTTCTTGCGCTGTCAGTGGGTTCTTGTTGTATCTCCGACATTTCTTGCGCTGCCAGTGGGTTCTTGTTGGAAGTCGATGTATCTCCGACATTTCTTGCGCTGTCAGTGGGTTCTTGTCGATGTATCTCCGACATTTCTTGCGCTGCCAGTGGGTTCTTGTCGATGTATCTCCGACATTTCTTGCGCTGTCAGTGGGTTCTTGTTGTATCTCCGACATTTCTTGCGCTGCCAGTGGGTTCTTGTTGTATCTCCGACATTTCTTGCGCTGTCAGTGGGTTCTTGTTGTATCTCCGACATTTCTTGCGCTGTCAGTGGGTTCTTGTTGTATCTCCGACATTTCTTGCGCTGCCAGTGGGTTCTTGTTGGAAGTCGATGTATCTCCGACATTTCTTGCGCTGCCAGTGGGTTCTTGTTGTATCTCCGACATTTCTTGCGCTGTCACTTGAACAGAAGGGAAAGCATCCACAAAATATTGACAGCTCAAAACAACACGCCAATAGTGGACCGGAAACGTGCTGACGTCAGTTTCGAAGAAAAAAAAAGACAGGATGCCGCAAAGTAGAAGGACGTCTACTCAGGCCTAAAAAAAAATGATCCTGCAGAGCGTCAAACATGAAAGTAGGAAACGCGGGAACTTTGAAGTTATTTAAAAAGCGATGTTTCAAATCAGTATTTAAAATATAAGCTGGATTTGTGTGTGTGTGTGTGAATGCAGTACATTGGCCGTTCCGTCCGACTTTTTATGAAAAGCGTGACAGACGTTCAAAAAAACGTGACTGTTCCGCCTAATTTATTACTAAGCGATTACAAAACAACAAAAGGCCTATATTTGTATAGTTATGTAGAATTAGCTTTAGTTTTGACACGGATCAATCTATAACGGGACACATTTCCGGATGCAATGGGGTTGTAGTGTACACAGTTAAGTTCCGCTGTATTGACCTAGAGAAACCATCCCTCTTGGAGAATAGAAATGTGGGAAGCAAGGCAAAGGAACAGAACGATGTCTGTTGTTGTCATGGTGATATGGAAGTTTAGTTTGTAATGTCTGTCCATACGACTGTTACATAATTTTCAAGAGGTACACTTTATAGACAAGCCAGTAAAACGCTTGGCTTCCAAACCGGGAGGACCCAGGTACTAATCCTTGGATTTTTTTTAAATTTCGGGATCTCTATGGCGTCTCCTTCGAGAGTCTGTAGATCATGTAACACTGTCGAGTAGTCAAGGTTACCGAGGAAGTACTACACATTTATAGTCACTCTCCTGTAACACTTGATGTTTCTGGAAGCTGTGGCTATATTATAAACAAACTTGTTATAGATTTTCTTAATTAGCATAACAGTATTTTTAGTTCATCTCGCAACAAAAAATAATTAGCTTTATCTAAGCATCAACAGTTTGTTTGTATACAGTGTTTCTTCTCTTTCTTTGTAGCTGGCTTTATTAATTGGCATTCAAAGGGGGGAAACAAACCTCTATCTAGCAATTGTTAGTCAATTAGCCTGCCTGGAAGCACCGTTCTAATTAGAGACGTTCAGAAAGACACAATGTCTTGGAACAATGAAGTAGCAGCGAGGGGGGGGGGAGTAGCAGGTTAAAGGACAGACGTCACTGTAACTGGGTCGGGACCTTTAACCTTACTCTCTTCACCTCTTAAAAAGGTTTCTTCCTGCAATTTTCTCTGTTTCATTTAAGGACCATCCAATTATGGCATCCACATAAAGGAAAAAAAAAAGGGGGGGGGGGGGAGAAGGAATGTATGGAAGCAAAAATAACATATATGTATTAATTAATTAACATCACAGAGGAGTATGTCATTAACATTATAAAAAAATATACAATAAAGAATATAGAATAGATTGTAATTAACATCATTGAAAAATATGTAATTAACATGAACATCATAGAAATATCCATCCTAGTAAAGTATGTCAATGAACCGATAAGACGAGTATGTCAATGAACCGATCAGACGAGTATGTCAATGAACCGATCAGACGAGTATGTCAATGAACCGATCAGACGAGTATGTCAATGAACCGATCAGACGAGTATGTCAATGAACCGATCAGACGAGTATGTCTATGAACATAACTTAAAAAGTAAAATAAATATGTAACTGAACATAGTAGGCATATTGAAACGAGAGACTCCCGTTAGACATAGACGTCTTAAGTGGAGGAACCGTTACTTTGACCTACTTGCTTATGTTATTTTTTTCTATTATTTTGTTTTATTTATTTATAGTCTGATCCACGCCATCTTGAAGAAGAATTCCCCCCCCCCCCCCGAGACCCCACTTAAACAACAACTTAGTCTCGGCTCGTGCCGCCATTCAAAGATTGGCACAATCTAGCCAGGGCATAGCTCGTAATTAGGTCTCTCCACTCTCAAGTATATCAAAAATATAGACTCTAGGATTAGTTTGTCTGAGGCGCCTGAGAGGTAGCACTCACCAGAAGAGCTCGGAGTAGTACATAGACTCACACAGTCCGTGCCGAGGTACTGTGTCAAAAGTGGAGGGGGGGGGGAACAAATATCTGAACTATTAGAGTTAATTATAAATTAATATACGTTTTGTTATTTTGTTGTTTGACTTATCGTTTCTACTTTTGTCAATAGCGTTGATGATAATAGAGGCCGGGGGGTTCCCAGGAAGTCTAGCCTTTAGTGTAATGCTTAAAAATGTCTAATTGTCAAAGTTCAATAGAATATTCCTGTAGACTGAATAGTTGACACGTCACAACATTTCATTTCGTGTTTCGTATAACGCTAACGAAATAAAAATAAAGTAAAAAGTCATTGGGTTGTATCTCAAACTTAAACTAGACCCCCCCCCCCCACACACACACAGTCATCGAGAAACTTTGGCAAATACACATGCACATGTAAATACACACACATACACGCATGTGGTGAAATAGTTGCTATTTGTTTATGTTTGTTTAACGTCGTGAGAATGTGTTCACAACATTGATTTAGTGTGATACTGATAGATTGATTGATTGATAAGTGTTTAAGTGTATGTGTGTGTATATGTGTTTATTTTTATGTATATGTGTGCATGTGTTAGTTTTTGTATTTATGCTAAATGTGTGCGTGTGTGTATGTGTTGTAATAAGAAATAAAAGAACACTGAAGAGTAACCTAAAACAAGGCTTTATTCAACTAGAACGACACATGAACTGACGAAAGAGACTTGGACAGTAGCAATCTATCAACCAATCTATCTATCAATCTATCAATCTATCTATCTATCTATCTTTCAACCAATCTATCTATCTATCTATCTATCTATCTATCTATCTATCTATCTATCAACCAATCTATCTATCTATCTATCAATCAATCAATCTATCTATCTATCTATCTATCTATCTATCTATCAATCTATCTATCTATCTATCAATCAATCAATCAATCTATCTATCTATCTATCTATCTATCTATCTATCTATCTATCTATCTATCTATCTATCTATCCATCTATCTATCTATCAACCAATCTATCTATCTATCTATCTATCTATCTATCAACCAATCTATCTATCTATCTATCTATCTATCTATCTATCTATCTATCTATCTATCTATCCATCTATCTATCTATCAACCAATCTATCTATCTATCTATCTATCTATCTATCTATCAACCAATCTATCTATCTATCTATCTATCAATCAATCAATCAATCTATCTATCTATCTATCTATCTATCTATCTATCTATCTATCTATCTATCTATCTATCTATCCATCTATCTATCTATCAACCAATCTATCTATCTATCTATCTATCTATCTATCTATCAACCAATCTATCTATCTATCTATCTATCTATCTATCTATCTATCTATCAACCAATCTATCTATCTATCTATCTATCTATCAACAAATCTATCTATCTATCTATCTATCTATCTATCTATCTATCTATCTATCCATCTATCTATCTATCAACCAATCTATCTATCTATCTATCTATCTATCTATCTATCTATCTATCTATCAACCAATCTATCTATCTATCTATCTATCTATCTATCTATCTATCAACCAATCTATCTATCTATCTATCTATCTATCTATCTATCAACCAATCTATCTATCTATCTATCTATCTATCTATCTATCTATCTATCTATCTATCAACCAATCTATCTATCTATCTATATCTATCCATCTATCTATCTATCAACCAATCTATCTATCTATCTATATCTATCCATCTATCTATCTATCAACCAATCTATCTATCTATCTATCAACCAATCTATCTATCTATCCATCTATCTATATATATATATCTATCTATCTATCTATCCATCTATTTTGCTCTTAATTCCTTTCTCTCTGACGCTCTCTCTTTGTCCATCTATGTTTGTGTGTGTGTGTGTGTGCAATGGTAGTCAAATACGAAGAGAGAGGGGAAGGAAGAAAGAGAGGAAAAAGATACGAGAAAAGAGAGAAAAAAAAATACAAGAAATCTTTAATTATCTTAGCCATATAAATGTAATTAATCTACGTCGGCAGTGGTGAAGACTACTTCCTACTGTATAAAAATCCTCCTCTATTTGCTTCCTCTAAGTAGTTGGAAATGACAACAAACGTATCGCCATTGTGTAATATGGCAACATGTGTTTTCTCTTTTCTTCCATTGAGTCTGTTAAGATTGTATCCCGACTAGCTTTGGTCACATGGCTTACACATCACAATCCTTCCCGTCCAGAACGTTGACGCCAGAATCAATGATTATCTGGAGGGCGAAATAGAATAGACAGGCGGGGGCTAGGTAGGCGATGTGTTTCATCCAATTGGCTTAGGTTTTACATTGTTTTAACCAATAGAAATGCAGCGGCGTCTTGGCACTGTACACAGCTGTAGAATTGCGTGTTGCTATGTAAGTCCTGTGATAATATTATTTAAGAGCTTTTTTTTTACGATTAAATGATATATTTACGCGCCGAATGAGTCAGACAATAATGACACTATCTACATAATGAATTGGGTAATATACTACTACTAATATGACTAACATTATTTAATAATATGGTCTGGGAGGGCATTGTGGCCAAGTTGTACAGCGTGAATTCTGGGATTTCTTTTTTTTAATTTCGTGATTTTTAGGGCACCCCAGAGTCTACCCAACTCTAATGGGCACCTTACATTTGTTGGGGGAAAAGTAAAGGTGGTTGGTCGTTGTGCTGGTCACGTGACACCCTCGTTAACCTGGGTAACAAAAACAGACTATCTCTGCATCATCTGCCCCCCATAGATTGCAAGGTCTGAAATGGGTCACTTTAGTTTACCCTCTAACATGGTGTGACTTGGATGACATTTGTATTACAACAGTGCATTACACTTGCGAAAGAATAAAATTCAGGCCTATCCTCATAGTTTGATACCACAGTGGCATTGAAACTTGACATATCAAGTTGTCATCAGAAAGATTGATTGTATTCAATAAGTTGATTACCAGTGGAACAAAAGAGTGGCATGATATATAAGTTGACCTAATTGGTGTTAATCATGCCCAGTATCATAATGGCTTTAATAAGAATGTAGCAAACAAACTTGTAAGCGGCCCACGTTGGTCAGTCGTACTCACGCAATGCGTTGCAAATTACTACACTCTAATTGTACACCGTGCGGACTATTCTTATTTAACAAACGCCTTATACATTCATTGTTGTTTTTTTTTAACCTACATAAACACATTAGCATAATACCATCCCCCATGTTGAGTTGCTCCCTCTACTTTCATTATCTCCCCCCCCCCTTTTTTTTTTCAAAGTGATTTGTTTTTTGTCAAAGTTAGGAATATTCCAAATGTGGGGGAGGGAGAGATAGGGTAAAAGAAAAAAAGTCTACCCACAGGTTGTGTCCCATTGAACATCGACTGGGATGAACGTGAGGGTGAATTGCCATCATGAATGAATGCGCTATAATGAGACTGCCGACCGATTCTTCGGGGGCCGCCCCTCCGCGGACACCAGAGTACGGAGAAAGGAAAGGGAAAGGGGGGGGGGGGGTTAAAAATCAACACCACTTCAGAGCCAGCTCACGTACCTGGGATGTGTACGACCGTCTCGCAACCCCCTCTCGCCTCCCTCCCTTATCGCACGGCCCTACTTTCTCTCTCAATATACTCTCTCGGTAAAACAAATAGAGAAAATAAAAGTACCAGGGAAACCGGTAGAGGGGACAGGGGGGGGGGGGATAAGGCAAATACAAATTTAACACTGCGCTGAATAACAATTATGAACACGGGGATGAAAAACTATAATGTGGAGGGGGGGGGGATAGTGATGGAATATTGTAATAGAAATGTTGGCAAGAAGTTCGCCATCTTCCTCCCCCCACCTCCTTCTTTTTTTTTCTTCTTTTTGACTTGCCAAACCTTAGAGTTCTGGTTTTATTGTGGAACTCAAGAACGAAAAAAAAAAAAGAAGAAAAATATTATCGGAGCTTGCCAGGTAGGCAGTGAGGCAGAAAGAGAAACGAATATTTTGACAAGGGGTGGCGGGGGGAAAAACAATCAGTTGTAACCTGTACTGACCATCTGCTGGATTGAACGATGAAAAGGGGAGGGGGGAGAATCAAATGACACTTGTAGGGTCAGCATCACTTACCTGGAAGATACTGTCCAGTTTGTAGTTTGTGGTAGAATAATGATAGTGGTGTCATTCTTGTGGCGGAGCACAGGCACGCTATTAAGATGGCGCTTCTCATATTTAGAGTATACTACTATTGACATAACTTCTAAAAATCTCGAAATTGAAAATCCCAGTCTTCATCAAGATTCAAACCTGGGACCTCTCGGTTCGGAAGCCAAGCGCCCAGTACACCAAAGCATAACAAATAAGAGGATTTAAATCACATGCAGTGCTTCAGTTCGCCATGAAGATGCGTGAAGCCTCTATCGAGTAACGTAGCGGAGATCTAGAGCAGTGTTCCTCAGACATTTTCGTTTACAGAACACTTCGCACATTTTAAGTATTTATCGGAACACTTTGCTTATTTTGTTTGAAAGAGGTTCGTTCACGTGGTAGCCCACTAGTTAATCATGCCAGTAATTCAGGCCTCACGGAACGATGGGTTCCGCGACACACAGTTTGGGAAACACTGGTCTAGAGGAATGAGATGAAAAACGTCGCGATTGATCCTAAGGAAGCAAGCTGTTACATATCAACGCAGCAGTTCGATGCTTTAATAGAACACTATTTGTTTGATCTAACTAGTGAGTACATGATATTTGGCTCTTGTTGCAAGAAAGTACACACATACTGACGTTACCATTACAACTATAATAAACGAGAAAGATGGGAGATTATTAAATTAAATATGCAAATTACAATAATCAAATAGATTAACTTTCTTTTCTTCATTAAACATCCATTTGCGCTGCATCTTCTGGAAACCCCACATACGCAAAATTCTGAAGGCATTGTTCTACCAATCTTCTTAAAGCCATCCCCTCTCTCTAGGTCTAATTATCGTCGCTATTTATTTAAATGCAGGCTACCATGGCTCTCCCATTACCGGGGATGTTTTCAACAACAATGCCGGACGAAACCGATAATTTGTACAGAAATTCGTCATCTTGTTTAAATGACAATAAAAGCTTAGACCTTTGAATACAAGAAACAAAAAAAGAAAGATCAAAACCCTCTCCAAAGAACTCTTCTTCGCCAAAAAAACCCAACTTCAAACGAAGCCAATCCTCTGGCCTTTAGACCAACTGTTATACACAACAATATAAACTTAATTGTACCTCGAACATCCCACACACACAAAGTATGTCTTAGTAACAGATGAACGTCAAATGCCCCCTCCCCCCCCTTTCTTTTTCTTCCTCGTACACACAGTAAACCCTCAGGTCTAACCGAAGTAGCTCCGAACGAGTTCTGGAAGACATAGCCACACAGCGAACTGATCTCGGTACAAAGGCATATCCTCAAAAGTACAAATATATTTAAAAAAAAAAAACGTCCAACATAAATAGCGCAGGAGATCATTATAGTTAACTCATAAACTCGCCCCAGCAACAACCTCAGTGGGGCGCACTTCCCTCGCCTGTAATTACACGCTAAGGGGGCCGAATGCGACCTTTTGTCCCCCGTGTTTTTCGCCTCTCGCCTTATCTCTTAAAACGTGCAAATTTTTTTTTAATTTTTCATTGGAAGAGTTGGCCTGGGTAGGCGTGGCGGAATCGCCCCCCCTCTCGAACATTGCTACGCCCCTTTCGCGCGCTTTTCCTCTGATGACCAAAGGTCAAAGACAGGCGCATAAGTGGGCATTGTGCTCGAATTAAAAGAGTCGCTTTTTTATTTTGTCTTTTTTTTTTCAACAATGGAAAGATGCCGTTAGATTCCGACTCTCCGTGTGCTGGTGGGGCGGGGGAGGGATAAAAGACTTCGCGTCTGGAGATGATCATTACTGATCAGTGGTCACTTGTTGAACCAGGTACTTCAAAGGTCAATGGATTTCCACAAATACGTGGCTAGGTTTAGGATGTAAAAATATAAATCAATGGTTATGTATTGGTTCACATAGACAAACACTCAATAAATAAACTTGCACCACGAAAACAGAAAACAACACCAACTGCATCTTGAATAATATATTAAATATCTGGCCGGATTTGGTGACACCCATATAGACATACATATAATCGAGTCTTGTCCCACGAAAGTATGTTATTATAATCGCTTGGTCATTATATTTTTAAAAAATCTAATTTCTCCTAACTGATATAAAGGGCGTCTCCTTAAGTATTCTTGGCTTAACAGTTGGGATTGTTAACTGGAAAACTTCTCCATCTAAAATATATATTATATATATATTGGCCTCCTTCAGTCGTAGAACGACTATGGTTCATCTCAGAGCACACTTCCTCATGTGGCTGTGGAGCCCTATTTTAGAGAGACACTCCCGTCCACAGATAGCGCAGATTAAGGTGGCTTTTGCTCCGGTGGTAGAGGATCTGGCCGTTTTTCAGATTGTACGTTTTTCTTCCTGAGCTGAGACCCATGTACTTTCACTGTCCATAGCTTTCTTGGTCACTGTCTCTCTCCATCTGTTGCGGTCTAGAGCTATGTCAGTATTGATGTTCACTGATTTGAGGTCACGTTTTATTACGTCTATGTAAGGGAGGTGGGGGCGACCAGTTTTTCTTGTGCCAGTCGCGAGTTGTCCATAGAGGATGACTTTCGGGATGCGCTTGTCCTCCATCCGGCGAACATGTCCAAGCCAGCGCAAACGGCGTTGTCTAAGGGCTGTAAAGATGCTGGGAATGCCTGATCGCGCAAGGATCTCAATATTGCACACTTTTTCTTTCCATGTGACATTCAAGATCCTACGGAGACATCTCAAATGGAATGAGTTCAGTTTTCTCTCTTGCTTTGCGTACATATATATACATATAATCCTGCACAACGTTGTAAATGTTCAGTAATAACAAATCATCATCATCATCTTTCCTTTGCGTTCATTGTGGACCATAAGGCCTCCGTAAAAACATGTCACACCCTCTTGCTATTTTTTTTTAAATTGATTTCTCATCTCTTCCCTGTCCTCTCGGCTTACTCGAGTAGACTGCGTTGCGATACAGATTTGTGTCAATTCAGTAACCACACTAGATTGTTTCCAAAGGATTCCAGTCGACATAGACTGATGAGATAGCTTTACCTTGCCACATGGGGTTCTCATTAAGAGAACCCACCCATTCTCCCTAACGTGATAGGAATTCTATTTGGTCCCAATACCCTTGTAAGGACCAAATCCTAAAGCAAAAAGAGTGAGTTTGATCGCACAAGGTATTAATTACTAGAGAAATAGACTTCTTTCTGCGGCCATTGGTTTAGGCTACTAAGGTGGTTTCAGGTCAACGACCAACTGTAGCCACTCTGTCCTACAGCTGCCATAGAACCACTACAGCAGAACGGATTCAGAAAGGCACAGAAAATTGACTAGAAATCTAAGTTTCCATCAGGATGTGAACCAGAGTTGACGAGCACTCTATTTTCTACTATGCGATGAAAGATGCATCTTACAAGAGCCAGGTGTTCCATGAAAGAAAAGTAATACAAGCTTTGGCTCTTTTCAGTTTGCCTTTAAAAAAAAAGTGTCTTTGAAAACGTTTGGAAAGCTGGAAACTACTTCATCAAGTTTTTTATGAGCAGAAAGTGTAGACCTTACTTGAACAGAAATTCGTGGGAAGTAGATCAAGTGAGACTTTATGTTGAAGAGTTCTTTTTTCTAATCGCAGGCTTCTTCCCATCTTCCTGTTGGTCCCACTCCTCTCTTATCAATCCTCTCTCTTCATGTTGAATGAGGAGACTTGAAGAGAGTACAAGTTATCTAGTATGACATCCAATGTCATCTTCTTGTCATTTTCCTTCCTCTTACCTTGTCTCTCCCCCCTCCCCCCAATCAAAAGTTCAACTTTTGCAACTTGACTTCTGAATAAAAAAAAATTCTTCAAACGAGACTAGTTAACTATTAATGACGATTCCCTTGGGGCACTCTGCTCCCCTCTTCCACCGCCTAGCCATCCCTTGTGGGGGCCTTGGGAGTCGAGGATCATTATCGTAATTAACAAGCCTCCCTTTATTCCCTCTCTTCTATACATCTTTTAGAAACCTTCTACAATAAAATTCCTAAACATTTTTTTTCTTTAAAAAAAAATAAAAAGGGGGACATCACCGATCCCACGCTATGGAATTTTCGCCTTCGAGTTACCTGTTCTTGGTGAATGTTTTCCTTTTAGTAAACTCTTGACAAAGCTGTTTAAAAAAAAAAGAAATATAGATATAATACCAATGTCTTCGATTCTGATGATTTAGGATGAGTGCAGTGTTTCACTATGTAAACCCAGCTGTGACCTGCACGTTGGTTTGTGAACCGCTGCTAGGCACCCATCCTGCGCTAGGTAGTTTCAATGTATCTCCATTGGGGTTGCGCAGACCAAAGCCACCAAACAAACCAAAGTACGTCTACAGTGGCCCAGAAGTTTGAGATATTTGTGCATTGCTGGTGCTGTAGGTTTTGTTTTGGAGTTTTCATCTCCAGTCACAAAGTACCGTAGAAGAAAGAATAGAGAGAGATATCGTATTTCCAACATGGGCTTACATCTAGACAGGTGAGGGTCCTCATATATCAAACATGGGCTTACATCTAGACAGGTGAGGGTCCTCATATATCAAACATGGGCTTACATCTAGACAGGTGAGGGTCCTCATATATCAAACATGGGCTTACATCTAGACAGGTGAGGGTCTTCATATATCCAACATGGGCTTACATCTAGACAGGTGAGGGTCCTCATATATCCAACATGGGCTTACATCTAGACAGGTGAGGGTCCTCATATATCCAACATGGGCTTACATCTAGACAGGTGAAGGTCTTCATATATCCAACATGGGCTTACATCTAGACAGGTGAAGGTCTTCATATATCCAACATGGGCTTACATCTAGACAGGTGAAGGTCTTCATATATCAAACATGGGTTTACATCTAGACAGGTGAAGGTCTTCATATATCAAACATGGGCTTACATCTAGACAGGTGAAGGTCTTCATATATCAAACATGGGCTTACATCTAGACAGGTGAAGGTCTTCATATATCAAACATGGGTTTACATCTAGACAGGTGAAGGTCTTCATATATCAAACATGGGCTTACATCTAGACAGGTGAAGGTCTTCATATATCAAACATGGGCTTACATCTAGACAGGTGAGGGTCTTCATATATCCAACATGGGCTTACATCTAGACAGGTGAAGGTCTTCATATATCAAACATGGGCTTACATCTAGACAGGTGAGGGTCTTCATATATCCAACATGGGCTTACATCTAGACAGGTGAAGGTCTTCATATATCCAACATGGGTTTACATCTAGACAGGTGAAGGTCTTCATATATCAAACATGGGTTTACATCTAGACAGGTGAAGGTCTTCATATATCAAACATGGGCTTACATCTAGACAGGTGAAGGTCTTCATATATCAAACATGGGTTTACATCTAGACAGGTGAAGGTCTTCATATATCAAACATGGGCTTACATCTAGACAGGTGAAGGTCTTCATATATCAAACATGGGTTTACATCTAGACAGGTGAAGGTCTTCATATATCCAACATGGGCTTACATCTAGACAGGTGAAGGTCTTCATATATCCAACATGGGCTTACATCTAGACAGGTGAAGGTCTTCATATATCAAACATGGGCTTACATCTAGACAGGTGAAGGTCTTCATATATCAAACATGGGTTTACATCTAGACAGGTGAAGGTCTTCATATATCAAACATGGGCTTACATCTAGACAGGTGAAGGTCTTCATATATCCAACATGGGCTTACATCTAGACAGGTGAAGGTCTTCATATATCAAACATGGGTTTACATCTAGACAGGTGAAGGTCTTCATATATCAAACATGGGCTTACATCTAGACAGGTGAAGGTCTTCATATATCCAACATGGGCTTACATCTAGACAGGTGAGGGTCTTCATATATCAAACATGGGTTTACATCTAGACAGGTGAAGGTCTTCATATATCAAACATGGGCTTACATCTAGACAGGTGAGGGTCTTCATATATCAAACATTGGCTTACATCTAGACAGGTGAAGGTCTTCATATATCCAACATGGGCTTACATCTAGACAGGTGAAGGTCTTCATATATCAAACATGGGCTTACATCTAGACAGGTGAGGGTCTTCATATATCCAACATGGGCTTACATCTAGACAGGTGAAGGTCTTCATATATCCAACATGGGTTTACATCTAGACAGGTGAAGGTCTTCATATATCAAACATGGGTTTACATCTAGACAGGTGAAGGTCTTCATATATCAAACATGGGCTTACATCTAGACAGGTGAAGGTCTTCATATATCAAACATGGGTTTACATCTAGACAGGTGAAGGTCTTCATATATCAAACATGGGCTTACATCTAGACAGGTGAAGGTCTTCATATATCAAACATGGGTTTACATCTAGACAGGTGAAGGTCTTCATATATCCAACATGGGCTTACATCTAGACAGGTGAAGGTCTTCATATATCCAACATGGGCTTACATCTAGACAGGTGAAGGTCTTCATATATCAAACATGGGCTTACATCTAGACAGGTGAAGGTCTTCATATATCAAACATGGGTTTACATCTAGACAGGTGAAGGTCTTCATATATCAAACATGGGCTTACATCTAGACAGGTGAAGGTCTTCATATATCCAACATGGGCTTACATCTAGACAGGTGAAGGTCTTCATATATCAAACATGGGTTTACATCTAGACAGGTGAAGGTCTTCATATATCAAACATGGGCTTACATCTAGACAGGTGAAGGTCTTCATATATCCAACATGGGCTTACATCTAGACAGGTGAGGGTCTTCATATATCAAACATGGGTTTACATCTAGACAGGTGAAGGTCTTCATATATCAAACATGGGCTTACATCTAGACAGGTGAGGGTCTTCATATATCAAACATTGGCTTACATCTAGACAGGTGAAGGTCTTCATATATCCAACATGGGCTTACATCTAGACAGGTGAAGGTCTTCATATATCAAACATGGGCTTACATCTAGACAGGTGAGGGTCTTCATATATCAAACATTGGCTTACATCTAGACAGGTGAAGGTCTTCATATATCCAACATGGGCTTACATCTAGACAGGTGAAGGTCTTCATATATCCAACATGGGCTTACATCTAGACAGGTGAAGGTCTTCATATATCAAACATGGGCTTACATCTAGACAGGTGAAGGTCTTCATATATCAAACATGGGCTTACATCTAGACAGGTGAAGGTCTTCATATATCAAACATGGGCTTACATCTAGACAGGTGAAGGTCTTCATATATCAAACATGGGCTTACATCTAGACAGGTGAAGGTCTTCATATATCAAACATGGGCTTACATCTAGACAGGTGAAGGTCTTCATATATATTCACATGATAATTTTTTGGCAAATGAAATTTTCATTTACAACGACGCTATTAGAACGTAACTAATTCAACAGGATAAAAAAAAACATTCCAATTTCCTCTGATTTGTATATAAAGTTGCTATACGAAAAATTGCATTAACAACATTTTCATACGAAACTCCAGCAAAAAAAAAAACAAAAAAAAAACAAACAACAACCATCAAACAAAAACCGGACTTTTGATAAAGCAGACTCCTCGACATTGAGTGACATTTCATCCATTCTTTCGAATCCATCATTTTCAATCATGTAATTAATTTTTAATAGATCTAGACTAGAAATAATAAATGTATGCAATTGGAAATATTTGTATTAATTGTTTCTGTTAGCGCAACTTTCATGCTTATGGCATACTCAGTGCGCTATGGTCCAATCTCTCGTGGATTGGATCGAGGAAAAGGAGGTGGGGGAGGTCTCCGTGCTGTCTTTTTAAAAATTATTGAGAAAAAAACAAAATTCGAGTCTGAATTGGAACACAAGGTCTCGAGCCTCCACGAAGGAATGCTGATGTACTGAGCCATTGAAGCACTTACATATATATATATATATATATATATATATATATATATATATATATATATAAAGGGATTTGTTAGTTAAAACATTTTAGAGAACGACCTAATTCTCAACACAAGGTTTAGCTCCCATATGCCTAGTGCATTGTCAAGATAAAACATACACGCACTTTGCCTAACAGCAAGGTTTCTGTCCTCTCTCGCTTTAGCAAGAGGGGGTTTGAACCTCTCAAGTCCTCACTCAAATAGAGCTTAATGATGATGATGATGTTGTTTTTGATAATTACATAAAACGAAATTACAAAATTAATTAATAACATCTAATTAATTAATTAATTTGTTGATTTTTTGATTGATTCATGTGTTGACACGGAGAACGAAAAATTTTGCAAAGTTTCAACTTGATCCGAGTATAAGAGGAGGGAGAAAAAACGTGTACAAGATTCCACTCGGACAGACATACAGACGGAGTTGAAATAAAATTTGTAATAAATAAATTGTCTTTGCTAAAAGAAAACAACGTTGTTTATAGTAAAGAAAATCTCGAACCTGCCCCACGAAATGCTCAGTAGTCAAAGTTGATCTTGAACGCATTCATGCCACCAGACACCTCACGGTGGTGAACGAAAGCTTTATTTAACAAACAATTATGGGGACAAATAAATTTAATAATTTTTTTTTGTCATTGGTCGACATAGGTAGTTGTACCAGTTTAGGGAAAGTGGTTCGATCTCTTGTAAGCGAGTATAATTAATTGTCTTAAATGTTTTTTTTTTTTTTTTTTTTGTATCTCTCCAGTATAGTCTTCTACCTTTTGTCTTCCTTTGTCAAACACACACACAGCCTCTCTATCCACAACACAAACATAAAGTGTGTGTGTCCCTGTGTGCAAGGGTATCACTGACTGCAGTTTCACATTTCCAACTGAGATGCTTTTCCACGATGTAAGAAAAAAAGGTTTAATACAGCTGAATGAACAAAGAATTAATCTCTGTTATTGATTTTATTTTGCTGATCAAACTCATCGATTAGGTGTGCTTCTTTATACAATGAATGAACTGGCACGCACTGAAAGAAATGTTTTCTCTTTGATGGCTTTCTCATAAAACTTAATTTAAAATAAAATATATCAATAAGAACATGGTAGAAGTACGAAGCCGTCTGCTGTGGTAGAGCTCTGTTGGTAGGTTCACCTAATCCAGTATGAACACTTGAATCAACCCAACTTTGTAGTAATGTGAATACTTTATAGATTTATTTTGTCCATTCGTGACATGTCCATGATGAAAATAAAACATACACAAACAACATAGATATGTATAGCCCATGTTGCAATGCCTTGTACTGTTTCTGAAAGAGACAGCTGGATAGCCCTAATGAAGGTCGAAGGAGTCACACATTTAAAGCCCAAAGTTAAACCTTGCCGAAGACAGGCACAGAAGGCAAAAAGAAAACTTTCAATAGAACTAAGGCGGACAACGGTTTCGTCTGAATCAGATGTGGGCAAAATAAATAAAAAGCAGGTCGAAACTTTGTTTGGTTACGTGGAATACTGCACGATTCATTCGACTTCGGAATCGGAATTGAACACAACATTAGAAACTTTATGAATCGTTGGAGGAGGTCTCGTTTCTTTTGTTCTCTCCTATTCTTTTTTTTTAAACACAAGCTTATTCATACACAAACACACACACTTACTTAGACACGCTCAGACGCAACATCTCGTGCTTTTAAAAAATATATTTTTGCCCCCCCCCCCCAATGCAAGCAGACGATTTAAAGTAATTTAAACAACATGTGTTTATAAAAAAAAAACCTAGTATTCTTTACTTTTGATAATTCTGCTTTTAAAAATAAATAAAAACACATCGCAAATAAAAAGAAAACCAAAAAATATCATTTACATTTACCTACAGCTGTTTAAAAAACACAGCAACACTAACATCCAATTAATCAAGTATTTGTGAACGCCATGTCAGGTAATCGTCAGGTAATCGTACTCGTTTTTATGACCTTAGCATCGTTAACATCATTTACATAATCCCACTTTTATATACACTGTGCTGCTCAGCTGCACGCGTCATTTCCGGTACGCGCATATGGTCACAGACGACAACGAGGCAGAAACCTTTTACGCGTGTTTGCTGATTATACCAAGGTCTTCAAGGTCGTCTTCTTATATTCCATCTTTCCATTTGTTGAACGGTAAACATATTAGATCTAAACAACATCGTTCTATCATATAATCGATACCTTATTTTTCCCTTGATATCCAGATGTTAACTTATATTTTAGAATGGGTTCATTATTTTTTTTAAAAAAAGGCCATAATGATCCTTATTATATAAAGTAACATAGCAAAAAATTTAAAAAAAAACACCCATTCGTTGTTTTGTAATTAGAGATACAATCCAATATTTTTATGTTATTATTTCTTTTAATGCTTCATCATAACAAGAAGTCTTTTACTGTAAGCTTTAGAGTCTAGAACTTTACAGTCCAGCTAATAGTTTCTACGTAAGACGGTGTGCTCATCTACATCCATTTCTTTATTCAAATCTTTACTGTATACAAAGAAACATTTGAGTTGAGTGCGGGAATTTTCGCTGAGCCGCACTCACGACGTTTCTAATTTGAATAATTATAACGGTCAAACAAGAATTTTCCCTGTGTTGTTAATTAGCTAGTTTTTTTGTTCCAAAAGATATACAACATTACACAAACTAATAAATTTCTAAGAAAATCGTTAATGCAGTTCTCGAGATGCTCGTCCAGTTTCCACACAATGTACCTTTGAACCCATGAAGAATGGGTAAGCTAATAGGAGGAATAGTAATAATTTTTAAAAAAATCATTTTTAAAGATAGTTTTGTAGTGTAGACTAAGTCAGAAGTACCCCAAGCTGAAGGCTCATTAAGACTCTTGGAATTTTTTAATATTCCCTCCCCCCCCCTTTTTTTTTTAAATTATATATTTTTTTTTGCTGTATTGTTTTGTCTGTTTCTTTTATTCCCCCTTTTATTTTGGTCAATGTTGGACACAATCGTATGACCTCCCGTTGAGGTCAAGAAGCTCTGAGTCTTAAGTTCCCAGTCCTGGCACGATAAGGCGTTCACGTGTGCTTCTCGGGAAGGGGCCTGTAGAGATATGCTCCCCAAGACACACACACACACACCCTCTGTTTTATTGTTTAAGTATTTTAAACTACCTTATTCTAGTAAGTACATCATTCCCTCCCCCTTCCCGACACAGACATACACACATTCCTTATAACTTTGTTTACACTTGAAGCGTTTGGGTTTTTCCACACGAAACTATTGTTTTATAAATACATAGAATTACGACTATGTCCTCGTACACCAATGAGTCATCGATTAAAAAAATGCTAAAATAACGTTTTTTGGAGTTTTTTTTTACAAAGATTCTAGTAACTTACTTCATCTGCCTGAGTGGGAGGATTCTTTTACTCATTTTCAATAAAAAAAACATTAACCAATTAATTTGGGATAATTAATTATTTTTTTAATATGGGAAAACGTATTGAGATACATGGCAGTAATTGTGCGGTTCTTTCCGTTATATAAACTTTGTTTTTAAAAGTATTATGTATGTTTCGTAAGTATGTGTTTCACACAAAAAGAGTTTCCCTTTCTGTACCTGAACTTCACTGGACCATTCCTATAGATGTGAACGTTCGACGATATCCTATAGCAGACACTAGAAGCAGGTCAAGGCATTTCGAACTCTTGTCTTCACAGAGATCAAACCTGAACCTCATCAAAGATTCACAGCTATGGCGGAGAACTATAAATAGCTGGCTTGTTGGTATATCCGGTGTACAGAATATGGGAAGTGCTGCACAACGTCCAACTAATGTCAGGTACCCATGAGAGCTGAGTGAACTCATACACGCCCTAAAGATCCCGAAGTTAAAAAGCAGGATTCGAGCCCGGGAACCCCGGCTCGGAAGTCAAGCGCCTTACCGCTCAGCCACCGCTGAGAAACAATAATTGATATTTCATGTGAAAACCGCCATCAAGATGAAATTAAACAACAAAATTGAACGAAATAACGAGCATACCTCAGAACCAGGCTGCCAATCTTTCCCCATTCCTCTGTCTTTTGACTTGGATAGAATTTCTTTCAATGGCAGACCCGTCCATTCTTTTATGTTGTCCCATCGCTTTCTCTGTCTGCCTCTTCTTCTTGTTCCCGGTACTGTTCCCTGAAGGAATGTGTTTGCGAGCCTCGAAGACCTTGTAATATGGCCATAGAGTTTTAGTTTGCGTGTTTTGACTGTAGTTAACAGGTCATCGTGGGGTCCAATCGCTGTAGTCTCCTATCTCTTCGTTTGTGATGCGGTCTTTGTATGTGATACCTAAGATCTTTCCGTAGCATCTCAATTCTATTGCTAGGATCCTCCTCTCTTGCTCTACAGTCAGCGTCCAAGACTCGCAAGCATATAAAAATGTGGCCATGACCAGGGAGCGCATCAGTCTGATTTTGATGTCGAGGGCTAGGCCTTTGTCTTTCCATATTGATTTGAGTTTTGCCAGCACTGCTATGCAATTCGGACCAGTAGTTCAGGTTTGCTTCCCTCATCTGAGACTATATCTCCGAGATATTTAAAACTACCGACATTAGCCAGCTTTTCACCTCTAATTGCCCTGTTGGCTATAGGTCTTAATTTGAGAATGTGATCATAGAAAAAAAAGAAACTTGGAAGAAACAAACATGCATCGACGTTTTTTTTTAAAACTTGATCTACTAACCCCCATCCCTACTTTCGTTTTGGCGAACAGAAAAATAAAAACCAGATTGCAATATTTTTTTTCCACAATTTTTAATACTTCCTTCATTAACAGAGACCAAGTTTCTGGCTACTGCTTCAAATTACAGAATTAAATTTGAAAACAAATATTTGTTCCCATTAGGTTGTAATATGAAGAGAGTTTATTGATTACCTTGTGTGTGTTGTTTTTTTTTTTAGCTTTCACTTCCTAGCTGCTAGTCAACAGCACCCAACTTGTTTAGGTTGAGGTCAGTTGACATTTCCTAGTGAACAGATCCTATTCGACTTCATTACGCAGTGCAGGCCGAAGTTTGGGCGTCACCGGGCTGGACACATTCCTAGACTCTTGACTCACTTTCTTACGCATCCATTACGCAGAGTCACAGAAGTTTGCGGCTGTGTATTGTTTTAAAGTTGTTTAGCTAGAAGCACAAAATACATGTATTTTTTCTATGCATATATATATGTGTGTGTGTCTGTTTGCAACTAGTTGGCTATTTTTTTTACTGATTCTTGTTATGTCAGGTACAAGAAATATTTGTGCGAAATTTCAACTTGATCCGAGCTGGGGTGTGGGAGAAATAACGTGTACAAACGTTAGACCAGACAAACAGAGTGAGTTGATATAAGCTTTGTAAAAAGAAATTCAATTTAGAGGTGACGCAGTTGACTGAGTTTTCAGAGAAAAACAAAGAAAAAACTAGTGATACATAAAAACAACAGTACAAAGAAGTCATACATATAAAAAATGATTATTTTTCTTTCAATCAATTACTACTTTAATAAATTTACGAAACTGATGATAGTCTAGCTCAGTGTTTCCCAAACTTTGCTCCACGGAACCCACGTGTTTCCCGAGGCCTGAATAGGTGTTCCACGAACTACTGGAATAATTAACTAGCAGACCACCAAGTGAATTTACCGCTCTAAAAATAAGCAAAGTGTTCTGCTAAATACTCAGAATGTGCGAAGTGTTCCGTTAAGTAAAAAAGTTTGGGAACCGCTGTTCTTTTTCTGTGAACTTATTGTAATAGCTCGTTATCGCAATGAGTCTTCCCAGAGATTTTTGCACAATCGAGCTCTTGAGTCAATTGCGGTAATCTTTGCTTTCAAGTGTCGTAAAAATCTTTTAATTGATACACATACAAAAGCCAAGTTTAATTTTAAGATGATTTAATAATTTTGAAAAAAACTATGACGGCCAAACATGAGTCTTCACTGTGTGTGGCAAGTGATTTTTTTTCCCAAAGATATACATAAACTGTCACATTTCTAGGAAAATCGTTAGAGCCGTTTTTGAAATACAAAAACTTTTCTCTTTTTCCATGTTTTTCCATCCATCTAGGAAGAGAGTGCAGGGTGATAGGAGGAATTGAATGGAGAGAGAAATTAAATTTCGCAGGAAGAGAGTGTAGGGTGATAGGAGGAATTGAATGGAGAGAGAAATAAAATATCGCAGAAATAGATTTTAAAAAATTTTACCTATAAAATTTATTTAACGTAAGATACCGTTGTAACAGATGGCTGAGTTATCACACGACCAACAGCAGACTATTGGCCATTTAGCGTCCAGTTAGAGAGCCCTTAATTTGGCAAGGTGACAGCCGATCTGATACGCCACCCTCAATTAATCTGCCTCGAGGTCACCTCAGTTGGTCGAGGCTAATCCTTCATCTGGAGCCTTTTCTCCTGTCCCTCAGCCTCCCTCCGCTTCTGCCTCCCGCCTCCGTTTATCTCTTCACCCTGCACCCTCCCCCCCCCCCCCCCACACACACGTCCACACACATGCACACCTTTGAGTGACAGGCATGTTCTATAAGCCTTAAAGTCTGATCCTAATTGTCTACGACGCTGCCATCTTTATCAGTACTTTCTTGGAGATTGTTTCGACCCTGCGACCTGACATTTTGACACACCGAAACGGTTCTGAGGAAGGCCGATGCACACCTTGTACCTGCAGTTTCGACTCTTGTTTGAGAAAGTTGCCCGAGGCTCGAACAAAAAGCCTGTTTAAATGGAAAGTGTAGTGTGACCTATCACCTGGGGGTCTAAAGTACAAATCCCAACTCGAGCTGAAATAAACAGAATAAACAGAAATTGCACCATAGTCACTGAGCAAGCTATAGAATTAAATATGTGATATAGACAATAATAACAAGAACACGTTTTATCAGACACAGACACCTACACACGGGTATTAATGTCCAATACTATGTACACGTCATCACGCTTGCTTTCCCTCCTTCTCTCTAACCTCTAACCTCTCCCAAACAAACAAACAAACAAAATGAACCTAAATAAACAATTTTTGATTGAAACATTCACCTTCACTTTCACCTATCCCTAAATCTGTTTTACCGCTGGCGCACATGACAAGATTTGTCGACCGTCTTTCTCCATTCCTATCTTTTGCCATGGATAAAACCAATGGCAGGCCCTTTCATTCTTATAGGTTGTCTTCTCGTCGCTTTCTCTGTCATTGTCTTTTTTTTTCCTGGTACTGTTCCCTGGAGGAAGGTCTTTGCGAGCCATGAAGACCTTGTAATATGGCCATAGAGCTTTAGTTTCCGTTTTTTTTTTAAACAGTATTTAGCAGGTCATCGTGGGGTCCAATGGCTGTAATAACTTCACAGACTAAACGTCGACTATACGTAGATTATAAATAGACTTAGACTAAGTTTCTCATAAATCTTTCACGAGTACGATGTATTGAACTTAAGTAGTTACACATCCGATGCACTGTGCCCTCACCAGAGCCCTATACTTCAATTATCTTACAAACACATAGGTCTAGGTATCTGGTAAACAAAAGTACATCATCTAGATCGAGATGGAGACTGCAGCTCTTCAAGAAAACGGAACAACCAAATGCTGATTATATTCCTTGACATGTACACATTAAGTAGATATAGTCATGAGATGCTGATTATATTCCTTGACATGTACACATTAAGTAGATATAGTCATGAGATGCTGATTATATTCCTTGACATGTACACATTAAGTAGATATAGTCATGAGATGCTGATTATATTCCTTGACATGTACACATTAAGTAGATATAGTCATGAGATGCTGATTATATTCCTTGACATGTACACATTAAGTAGATATAGTCATGAGATGCTGATTATATTCCTTGACATGTACACATTAAGTAGATATAGTCATGAGATGCTGATTATATTCCTTGACATGTACACATTAAGTAGATATAGTCATGAGATGCTGATTATATTCCTTGACATGTACACATTAAGTAGATATAGTCATGAGATGCTGATTATATTCCTTGACATGTACACATTAAGTAGATATAGTCATGAGATGCTGATTATATTCCTTGACATGTACACATTAAGTAGATATAGTCATGAGATGCTGATTATATTCCTTGACATGTACACATTAAGTAGATATAGTCATGAGAAGCTGATTATATTCCTTGACATGTACACATTAAGTAGATATAGTCATGAGATGCCGATTATATTCCTTGACATGTACACAATAAGTAGATATAGTCATGAGATGCTGATTATATTCCTTGACATGTACACAATAGTACACATTAAGTAGATATAGTCATGAGATGCTGATTATATTCCTTGACATGTACACAATAGTACACATTAAGTAGATATAGTCATGAGATGCTGATTATATTCCTTGACATGTACACAATAGTACACAATAAGTAGATATAGTCATGAGATGCTGATTATATTCCTTGACATGTACACAATAGTACACATTAAGTAGATATAGTCATGAGATGCTGATTATATTCCTTGACATGTACACAATAGTACACATTAAGTAGATATAGTCATGAGATGCTGATTATATTCCTTGACATGTACACAATAGTACACATTAAGTAGATATAGTCATGAGATGCTGCCTAATCGTTCTTATTATACTAGGCTTACTCTATTGCCCAACAAGCTTAAAATGATACAGCATGCAGCCGTCAATATTCTTGTTTACTTCTGAACTTTATTACAATGACCCTTAACCTGAAACAAGACACCTCGCTAATACAATATCTCATCCTCCGTGCGGGACAGCACTCACCTGCGCCCCATCATGCACGCTCCCTCTTCAGTACAATGCGCTTTGTTATCAATACTCCCCTCACTCCGATCCCATGGCCCAGCATTTTCTCCCGAAACCCACCCACAGTGGCCTGCTCCTTTTAAAATGGCGCCCGGTATAAACGCCACGCTCCTTTAATCAGTTACTTAACCCCACTGCACGCCATCCTTTCTCACGCTCTTTCTCCTCGTTCCCTACTCCCACACGCAACGTCTTATGAAGTAAACAATTTAATAAATGTTTACTTTTAGGGTTTCATCTTTATATTTTTGATAGCACAAGTTTTAATTTGAAAAAACAATGTATAAAAAAGGCTATCGGTAAAATGTTGATAATATCATCGCCTTATCATCGCCTTATCATCGCATTATCATCTTTTCACACACACACACAAACAAAAAACTATGATAGTAAAAAAAAAAAAGATATAAACTAAACATAAAAAAAAAGCAGAAAGTTACCCGTCATGCACGTTTGAAAATGTTAAGCAGACGACTTAACCCAGAACGAGGCTATTTGCTCGTTTGCATAAAAGAATTATTCTGCTACGCAGACTTTTGTTGAATCAGTTTGAGCTTGTATTGAACAAAGCACGAGCGGCTGGCGAGTTATGTTTAATCTCTCTTTCATTTTGCATGGCGGCGCTCCGAGGTGAAAGACTTTTTCAACGCCTACTCTTGTACAAATGTTCAAATGTCTTGGTAAGTTTGGGAAGTGAATTGGGCTTCATTCTAAATTCATTGGAAGCGGTACACACGACCAGTCAGGAAAACTGAAAGAAAATGTTTTCCTTACGAAATCTATATAATATATAAATATATATAAGTATTGATAAGCAACGTTGTGTAAACTTTGCAGCTCTGTCAAATCTCATTAACACAAAGAAACTAATATTTGTTAGTTGGCCAGCAAAGTGTGTGAGCAGGTTACTGTGTGATGATTTGATCCACTTGTGATGTGAACGATTCCGTGTTAATGTAACCATTGTTTCGGGTTTCTTTCTTTCTTCTGACTTTTCTTGCTTGTTGTCTGAATTGAGTCACACATTTGCTTTTCAAACCTCATATCAGACAGTGGATGGCACTGCTACAAGCCTTGGATATCAAATACAATTCCTCAGTCCGGATTTAAACTAACCTTTTTCGAGCCATTGTAATCAACACAAGGCAATTTTTTTTTCTTAACCTTTTCTTCAAAATGATTTAAGATGTCAATGGAACCATTTTTGGGGGGCCCCCGAACAGGTGTTGCTTATGTTGCTAATAGGTAAATCTAGCACTGCCTCAGTGGACACTGCCAAGTGACTGCTATTCATTGTGTGTCCCTATAAAACAGTGACACGATTCCCATGTCCCATCGTTCAGAATGAGTAATAAAGCCATGGATGGATGGATGCCATCGGAATCAACAATTGTATGCAGCGAGGCAGCCCGTGACATGTGTATCTGACATTTAAAGGACCATCTTACTCCATTAATCTTTGTCTTTTGCCAGGATTATGGTCTCTTTCGTTGACAGACCTGTCCATTCCTTGATGTTATCTTCCCATCGCTTCTTTTGTCTGCCTCTTCTTCTTTTCACTGGAACTGTTCCCTGCAGAAAGGTCTTTGCAAGGCTCCGCGGAAGAGAAGCAATACAAGAAATATTTTTGTTTAATCAGCAGGCACTGAATGTTGTTGTCATTTCTTGCAGTTACCACACTGCATTTCTCTGTTCCCTGGTAGTTACCACACTGCATTTCTCTGTTCCCTGGTAGTTACCACACTGCATTTCTCTGTTCCCTGGTAGTTACCACACTGCATTTCTCTGTTCCCTGGTAGTTACCACACTGCATTTCTCTGTTCCCTGGTAGTTACCACACTGCATTTCTCTGTTCCCTGGTAGTTACCACACTGCATTTCTCTGTTCCCTGGCAATGCGTGTGCTATACTCTTCAACGTCTGCCGTTAGAAAGACATAAAAACAACAAGCTATCCAGGAGCGAAGCGACATGGGGGTCTCTCTGTATGTCAGACGTGATCCTCCTTCTTCTCATACTTGATGTCAATGTCTGTTGACATGGTGAATGTCTAGTGATATCTGACGTGACAGAAGAGTTCACATCGCTGTTTCATCTCCCCCCCCCCAGCCCTCATTAACAAAAAAAATGCTGTTTGGCCTCTGGCTCATAAATGTATAATATACCCCCTCCCCCCCCCCATTCTAGCCGCTAGCGTCCACTCCCCCCCCCCCCCCATTCTCTTACCATTTTTTTTTTAAATCTAACTCACCTTCGTCCTGAAGTCGCCTCTATACAGTCTTCTCTTCTCTGGGTGGTTTCCGGCTAGAGTTGGACGAATGATCGCCCTTTTGTTATAGGGCCACATATAGTAAAACATATAATAAGGGGTGGGGGTGGAGAACCACAGATGAAGACAGAATAGACTTGGGGGTGTGTGTGAACGTGTGTGTGTGTGTAGGTAGAAATCGAATGAAGGACAACAAACTGATTCTTGCTTTCTTCCTCCCCCCCCCCACTTCACCTACACCAACTTCCCCCCTCTTCTTCCTAATCCGTTCAACTTACCTGAAAGATCGTTGGCTCTGGGCGCCGCAGGCGGGCGCTCCATCCCCTCTTTGAAAACATTCTTGCTAAAGAAGGCGTAAAGGGGGACGAGGGGCCTAGGGTGCCGACATTTTCCACTCTGACGCTTGCCTTGTTATGACTGGGGTCTGTGACAGTAGGTGGCGGGCGCTATACTCATTTTGAGAGGGGCGTTTTTCGTTTTTTTTTCTTTTTCATAAAACAATTATCGATAACTTTTCATGTTAAGTGAAGAAAAAAATGCAGAAAAAAAAAAAAAAGCAGAAAGACCCATTTCTAAAACTAGACATGTATAGGCCTATCTAGTAGGAAATATCGCTGTTTTATTCACAGAAGTTATAGCTTATGTTTTGTCATACCCTACCAACCGCCATGTTCAAAATACAAGCAGAGAACATTTTTATTTTTCGGGCTACACCAATACTTTTTGTTCCTTAGCAACAAGAATCTAGATATTATTATTAATTCTTAATTCTGTTATTGTTTTTCTTAATTTCACAGTTTTATTTCATGTTGAAATCAAAGGATTGTACATTGTTTGCTTTGATATATACTTACATGGATAACATTTTTTTACGGGACAAAAGGGAGATCACCAAGCCGGCGTCGGGGGCAATTATCTAGAGAGTAATTTGTTGTCGCCCTTCATCATGTCTGTGCATCCATCAAAGTCGAGTGGGTATGGATACGGTGTCGTTCTAGAAACACGCCCTTTAAGTGTGTGTGTGTGTGTGGGGGGGGGCTAGATTTAGGTGAGGAGCTCATTATTTGACATTTTATCTGGGGTACATAGAGACTTCTCTTTTTTTTTTGTAGGGCATTAGAGAGAAGAGAGAGGAAGAGAGAGAGAGGAAGAGGGAGAGAGAAGAGAGAGGAAGAGGGAGAAAGAAGAGAGAGGAAGAAGGAGAGAGAGGAAGAGGGTGAGAGAAGAGAGAGGAAGAAGGAGAGAGAGGAAGAGGGAGAGAGATAGGGAAAGAGAGAGGAAGAGGGGGATAAAGTGGAAAAGGAAAGAGAGAGAGATACACGAATAGGGAAACCCTAAAGTGGCGCTTTTGCATTATGGTGTTATCGCACAATTTCTTGCATTTTGAGCTGCAGACAAATTTTAAAAAAATCACGAGTTGCCTTTAAGGTCGAGTCGCTATGCGGCCTCATCTTGTGTTCACCAAAGTATTTTAAAAGTTGTCTGCATTTTTTGGTCGCGACCAGACCGGCCCATTAGGTACCGGCTTATTAGGTACCGGCCCATCGGGCATTTGCCCATTTGCCCATGTAGCCAGTCCGCCCCTGTATATGTATATATAAGCTATTTTAAACGTCCCTCGCTTGTCTCTCGCCCCCCCCCCTATTCTCGAAGATCAAATCTCATAAATAAAATATTTGGATGAAAAAATCGAAATGTGAATCGTTTAAAAAAAAATAAAATGAAGAAATTCGACACTAAATTAATGTCACACAAAAACAAAACAACAAAAACAACCAAAAAACAAAAAAAAAACACCTCATTAATGAATTTCCCAGATACTACGGGTTTGGACGTATGCAAATAGTGTCTACAAATATGCAACACAAAATGTTAATAGTTATTTTTATTATTTGAGTTGAAAACAGATGATGATCTATATATATATAACATTGTGTGCAGGGAGGTGTGACATACTCAAGTGTTTGTGATACCCAAGTGTGAGTGTATTAAGTGAATAGGTGTGTGTGTGTGTGTGCGTGTTGTCGAAGTGGCCTACTGGGAAGGAGCACTTAAACTCTTTTTTTTTTTGAACATGAAAACTAGAAGTTGTGTTGTGTAATTTAGCACCGCCATCGTCGTGATTAAAAGAGGTTTTAACACGTAGCAATAACTACTTATGATGTTCAGAAAGCGACCGCAGGGGCCGCCGCATGATTGGTAACGCCATAATATATTGAGACTGTGACATGATTGGTAACGCCATAATATATTGAGATTGTGACATGATTGGTAACGCCACAATATATTGAGATTGTGACATGATTGGTAACGCCACAATATACTGAGACTGTGACATGATTGGTAACGCCATAATATATTGAGACTGTGACATGATTGGTAACGCCATAATATATTGAGACTGTGACATGATTGGTAACGCTATAATATACTGAGACTGTGACATGATTGGTAACGCCATAATATACTGAGACTGTGACATGATTGGTAACGCCATAATATATTGAGACTGTGACAAGGGACAGAGGATAAAGCGATGACGTAGAGCGTCGTGTAAGTTCAATCATTCTGACTTAGATCATCCCGCGCGTGTCAGCGCACAGCCCGCGGCAGGCTCTCTCCAAAGAGATCTGTCACAGGCGACTTGCACAGGGCGGCAGGCTCTCTCCACAGAGATCTGTCACAGGCGACTTGCACAGGGCGGCAGGCTCTCTCCACAGAGATCTGTCACAGCGACTTGCACAGGGCGGCAGGCTCTCTCCACAGAGATCTGTCACAGCGACTTGCGCAGGGCGGCAGGCTCTCTCCACAGAGATCTGTCACAGGCGACTTGCGCAGGGCGGCAGGCTCTCTCCACAGAGATCTGTCACAGGCGACTTGCACAGGGCGGCAGGCTCTCTCCACAGATATCTGTCACAGGCGACTTGCACAGGGCGGCAGGCTCTCTCCACAGAGATCTGTCACAGGCGACTTGCACAGGGCGGCAAGCTCTCTCCACAGAGATCTGTCACAGCGACTTGCACAGGGCGGCAGGCTCTCTCCACAGAGATCTGTCACAGGCAACTTGCACAGGGCGGCAGGCTCTCTCCACAGAGATCTGTCACAGGCAACTTGCACAGGGCGGCAGGCTCTCTCCACAGAAATCTGTCACAGGCGACTTGCACAGGGCGGCCAGCTCTCTCCACAGAAATCTGTCACAGGCGACTTGCACAGGGCGGCAGGCTCTCTCCACAGAAATCTGTCACAGGCGACTTCCACAGCCTCTTCCAAAGTGATGCCTACGGATTTTAGATCTTCTAAGAAGGTGCGACGCCCTGTTAATCGTGGACGGCCTCGTTTTCACTTTTCTGCCTTCATGTTATGGGCTTATGGCTGACTTGGATAAAGATTGTATTAAACAATAACTGTAATAAAAACTATAGATGTATAACACACCGTCTAATTAGTTTCATTTCAAGGTTAAAATGTAGATTAAAAAATGCAGCTATATACCAATGTTATTAAACAATAAGGGATGACATCAAAAACGTCAATGGACTGGCTTCAGAGGCTCAGCCTTTAGATCCACATGTACCCAACACAGGATAATATAGTGTTGATGTAGAATATTATTGGATTGTATTATAAGAGACGTCCCAATAATGTGCTTAGCCCAGTGTTTTTCTCTTTTTCTGTTTCTCCCCCCTCCTCTCTCTTTTACTTATTCTCTTTCTCTCCTCTAGTACTCTCTCTCTCTCCTTTTCTTCTCTCTCGGTGATGTGTCTATGTGTATGAAATGAGAGAGAGAGAGAGAGAGAGAGAAAAGGATGAGAATGATTGTTTAGATTCGTTTCAAATGAATATTTATTTTTCAATATTTCTCTGAACCGAATAACGATGACTGCTTTTTTTCAAATAATTAATTTCACGAAAAAAGAAAATCAAAGTCTTCTATTTCAATTTTCTGTCATGTTTTTAAAATGTAACTAGGCCGCACAGTAATAAAAATAAAAAAATAAAAGTAAAAATGGAGGTGGGTGTGAAAGTTAATGAATAAATTAATAATTCCTGAATCTAATCTAGTTCTTTGATTCAAGTTACTAAATTGTCATAGTACACCGAACTTACACAAAACTTATCTTTAAAATTTGAAGCCTGTTTCTGAAATATCATACTTAACAAACACACACACAAACACACACACACACGCGCGCGCGCGCTCATTGATACAAAATCCAATAAGACTGATACGAGCTGATACGACTAAATCAAAGGTCAATGATTTGAGGCCACTTTCTCAGGATTCATGCACCTTAGCCCGGTCCACTGTAAGTGGTAAGGCAATCTGATCTGTCTACTGGTCTTGAGAAAAACTTGTCTAACTTGAAAGTAGAATCCTGCTACAAGAACATTTGTTTCAACAGAAACAATTTTAAAACACTGGAAAAAAAATAAAACAACTGCAAAATAACAAATAAATAAATAAAATAACAATCAAATTATTAATTTATCTTTTGGTTAAGTATAATGTGTCTCAAATGGATGCGTAGTGGTCGAGTGATAAAGCACTTCGCTACCGAACTGAGGGGTCTCGCGTTGGGATCCCAGTAATAAAATAGGATTTTAAAATTCTGAATTTTAAGGAGGCCAAAGAGTCACCCCTTTTCAAACAGATGATTGAAATACGTTCTGGAAGTAAAGGCAGTTGGTCATTGTGCTGGCCACATTACATTCTCGTCGGCCATAGAAACAGATTGTCTTCCCCTTTATATCGCTAGGCCTGAAAGGATTATGTTTTTGTTTTTTTTTACTTCTAACATTTTGGTATAATGTGGTATAATGTGGTATAATGTGGTATAATGTGTCTCAATACATTTAGGTATAACGTCCCTCAAAACGTGTAGATACAATGTGTCTCAAACCATTTAGTAATATTTTGTCTCAAACCATTTAATTAATAATATGTCTCAGTATATTCAGGTATAATGTGTCTCAATACTTGCGTTGTAATGTGTCTCACTGCATTTAAGTATAATTTGTCTTAATCACACGCGTTGTAGTGTCTCAAAATATGCAGGCGTAATGTTATCTTATACATGTTTCTTTATACATTTTTGTATAATGTGTCTTAATGCATGTTGGTATAATATGTCTCATTAAATGTTAGTATAATGTGTCACGCTAATATGTTGTTGTTTTCTATGACAAATCACCAAGATATTGTTCATTTGACATTCAACTGCAACAAAAAAAGAGATGAAGTAAAACTACTATTCAGTCCATGCAGAAAGATGACCTGACATATAATACATTTGACATAAATCAATATAAATTATAGTCTGTTGTAAACCTCACCGGAAATCGCACCATTTCGGGCGGAAGTACCTGAATAAATATTGAAATCGATAAGTCAATCCAGCTATTATCTGATCAATCACTAAGTCCTAGCAACAATACAGCTTTAAAAAAAAGTACAAGTAGAAATCCGACATAATAATGATTCCAATTTCTTTTAGCTTTTAACATTTGCTGTAACATTTTTTTGTTTTGAAGGAGAAACGGAAGTGTGGCATTTGAACCCAGAGTTCTTCTTGTGTGTATGTGTGCGTGACTACAAATATTGTACGAAACTAGCAAGCGTAGCTCACTCTATTAACGCCCACGTTATCCCTTAGCGTCATTTCTGTCACGGCTTTGAGTTGTAGTTTTTGTGAGGACGTGTAACAATTTAAAAAAAAAAATGATAACATCCTCCCACTATCTGCCCCCCCCCCCATTATCCATACATTCATATAAAAACAAAAAACAAAACCTGAAGTGCCTTGCCTTCAAGTCCACGGTTGACTGCATTGAGGCCGTCCATCTCTTGTTCACTCTTCTCTCGACCACTTATCTTTGCCATCAAACTTCTCGCGTTCATTCAATTTCCCCCCCCCCCTTTTCAAAATGTATTACATCTCTGGGACAAGGGAAGGAGAACTCTGTCGGCACTTGACAGTGAATTGAAGGTGGTTCTCTTTCTTTTTATAGTAGGGGACAAAATCGCTCCCATTCCTTTTAATAAAATATAATTCAGCCTATTAGAGTTAGTATTAACACCATTAGAACCTGCTTTTCAAAGAAGCAGATCTATTTGACAGAGAGACAGGTAGTGGCGATAAAAGAGACAGGTAGTGGCGATAAGCAGATGAAGAGAAAAAGTGGCTGAACCACTTGTGGATGTAGTGGACAGGTCAAGTCGTCACGGGATCATTATCCTTTTCCAGGTGTCGGCAGGACTTTGCTACCTATTAAAAAACAACACTCTTTTCATTGGCTTTTCTTTTGCGTACATCTAAATCAAACTAGTAAATAGCTTCCCGTCGTTATCAGTTGACTTTCTTCTGCGTTTTAATTATCACGTCTGCGGGTGTGGTTTTAAGACCAGGCATCTCTTTATTTTTTTCTTCTAACGGGGCTTTTTGATAAAGTTTTCAGTTTTGAGTTATAAGGTCACCATTCTCAGGTCACACTCTTCAAGGAGATGCTTCACTTCTGCTCCAATGTTCAGCTCCCTTTGCCATCGACTATTTCAAAGTATTTTCCAATTTTTAATCTTCAAACCAACTCACGTTTATTAATGTTCTAAATTCTTAACCTGTAAGTGTGCCTTTCAATTAAATCATTACAAAAACTGCTGGGGGGGGGGATGGCATAAGGTAAAAATGAAAAAGATGAGATTTTGCGCGATGAAACGTAACCAAATGATTTGGGTTTAAAGCTCATTGACTTCGAGTTAGTGCCTTTTAAGTTGAAGCTTCAGTTCAAGATAATTGACCTTGAGTCTTCACCTTCACTTTGTCCCTTGGTCTGATGAACCTTTGGGGCACCACAAATTTCTTTCTGTCTTATCTAGCATAGAATTTATTTCAATGACAGACCTGTCCATTCTTTTATGTTGTCTTCCCATCGCTTTCTCTGTCTGCCTCTTTCATTCTTTTTCCTGGTACTGTTCCCCGAAGGAAGGTATTTGCGAGCCCTGGGGCTTTGGGTCTACTATTATTATAAAAAAAATTATTACTGTTTTTTTTTATACTTATCTTTTGTTTTGTTTTATTGTGGCCATCTTGACTGTAATTGGACCTAGTTTTTCGTGTTAATCCCAACCACCATTTTACCTTGTTTTTTGTTTTAAAGCATAAGCAAATCTTTTGCTCCGCCAACTTGGCTCTGGAGACACGATAGCGGATCGTTTGAACATTTCCTTTCTTCTGCTGGCCTATGTTGTAACACAAAACTGAAGTGTCACACGATTCAACTGACAGAACAAAAAAAATGTTGTCATGCCATGTGCCATGACACCCTTTCACTGGCAGAGATTCTTGTCTTTCTGTTTCTCTGGTCAGTAAAATGACTTTTTAAACAATAAGGGCCGACGACTTCGAACATGAATAATTTAGTTTAAGTTTATCCTCTTTACAATGCAGAGTGATGTCCCTTGTGTGGAGACCTACCCAAGGGACATCATTTCTCTCTCACTTCCCTCCCACCTCCGCCCATTACACAGAGGAGTTTCACGGCCAGAATCAAATTTGACATTTAAATCTGTGGAACAGAAACTTGATAGAATTATTGATCAACTTTTCATAATCAAGTTTTTTTTTTCAAAGCTGTTTTTTCTTTTACAACAACTATTCAGCCTTCTGTTAGTATCTATAGATGAAACGTAAAGATAATTCTGAATTCTGATATAACAATGATAACCATAAATAGTTTACCTATTTTAAAATCAATTCTTTCTTTATGAAAGTGATGATGGTCTACATTACTTTATGAGTGAACAATCAGCTATTCTTAAATATTCAGTACTGAATAAAAAAACAAAACAAAAACAATGAGTCTTACCAGCGAGACTCGAAGACAAACCTTATTATTATGATGACAGTTCAGCTCATTGCTACACGAGAAGGTGCACAAAATGTCTTTATGAATGTCTATTTATTCAACTCTTAACTGAATACCAAGAAGCATTTGAGTCGAAATTAAACATCCCAGTCGTCACCTAGATTCGAAACTGGAACCTCTCGGTTCGGCATTCAAACGCCTTACCACTTAGCCACCACACCCTTATCCACTATTATCTCAAAATAGATATAATTCAATGTATATTGTTCTATTTTACTATTACATAACCAAGCAAAGAACATGTTGCCTTTAAATTGCTGTAAGACAAAAATCTCTAGATTTATTTTGTTAAAGTACAGAGACAGTCTTATTCCCTGTTAAAGCCTCCGCGCGGTGTTGATTCTTGACAATCTGTCTAGTGTAGATCTGACTGTAGGTAACGCTGAACTCAACACTTCAGTAACACCGGCGAAAGGCCGAAACAATCAAAATATGTTGTCGACGCTGATATGTTGTTCTACAAATATGTTTAATACTCAAAAGGGAATCGTCCGATGTCAATAATGTCGTACTCAAGTCTACTACTCTACAATAAGCGTCCTCCTTCTAGCGTCGTTTAGAGCGTTCTTATTTTTTAAAAGATCTGTCACGTCACTTGTCGCTAATTAAAACTTTACCCTATTCCCGAAACAAATAACTAATTCCTAACTACTTCCTAATCATGTCATAACACCCTAAAGTGTATATCCTATGTCAAGTTTGCTCTATTATACTTTGATCTAACTAGTTCCTTGTGTTGTCTAGTTTGCTCTATTATACTTTGATCTAACTAGTTCCTTGTGTTGTCTAGTTTGCTCTATTATACTTTGATCTAACTAGTTCCTTGTGTTGTCTAGTTTGCTCTATTATACTTTGATCTAACTAGTTCCTTGTGTTGTCTAGTTTGCTCTATTATACTTTGATCTAACTAGTTCCTTGTGTTGTCTAGTTTGCTCTATTATACTTTGATCTAACTAGTTCCTTGTGTTGTCTAGTTTGCTCTATTATACTTTGATCTAACTAGTTCCTTGTGTTGTCTAGTTTGCTCTATTATACTTTGATCTAACTAGTTCCTTATGTTGTCTAGTTTGATCTATTAGACTTTGATCTAACTAGTTCCTTATGTTGTCTAGTTTGATCTATTATACTTTGATCTAACTAGTTCCTTGTGTTGTCTAGTTTGCTCTATTATACTTTGATCTAACTAGTTCCTTGTGTTGTCTAGTTTGCTCTATTATACTTTGATCTAACTAGTTCCTTATGTTGTCTAGTTTGCTCTATTATACTTTGATCTAACTAGTTCCTTATGTTGTCTAGTTTGCTCTATTATACTTTGATCTAACTAGTTCCTTATGTTGTCTAGTTTGCTCTATTATACTTTGATCTAACTAGTTCCTTATGTTGTCTAGTTTGATCTATTATACCTTTATCTAACTAGTTCCTTGTGTTGTCTAGTTTGCTCTATTATACTTTGATCTAACTAGTTCCTTATATTGTCTAGTTTGCTCTATTAGACTTTGATCTAACTAGTTCCTTATGTTGTCTAGTTTGCTCTATTATACTTTGATCTAACTAGTTCCTTATGTTGTCTAGTTTGCTCTATTATACTTTGATCTAACTAGTTCCTTTGATCTAACTAGTTCCTTATGTTGTCTAGTTTGATCTATTAGACTTTGATCTAACTAGTTCCTTATGTTGTCTAGTTTGCTCTATTAGACTTTGATCTAACTAGTTCCTTATGTTGTCTAGTTTGATCTATTAGACTTTGATCTAACTAGTTCCTTATGTTGTTTCTTTACAGAGACGCCTTCTGTCGGGATATGAGCGAAGAGAGTATGAAACACGCCATGCAGCAAATGTGCGGAATGGCAGGGCCTCACCAGAGCGCCATGATGCACGGCCACCACATGGACTACAATCGAGACTTTGGCATGCAGTCCAAGATTATGGACGACATGAGGGGCCCCATCTCAATGCCGCTGGTCAAGAGCGAGAGCACGCCTTTCCCGCCCCACTTCCTGTGCTCGCCACAGTCCGTCGAGCGGCACCACCACCACCACGCCCATAACCTGCACCCACACCACCCGCACCATCATCACCACCACCCAGCGGTGCCGCCGGTTTGACAATGGGGCGGTCTCCCCTCGGAGGGAGACCGGGCCACCAGCATCAGCCCGAACTCGGTCCTCTCCCCTGGCTTCGCGGACCCCGGCAACAGCAGCAGCAGAGACAGCATCAACAGCAGCGGAAACAACACCACCACGAGCAGCGCCGGCGGGGGAGGAGGAATGAGCGCCATAGACACGATCACCACGGACTTTCCTCCCTGCAGCGACATCGTTGCGGGATCGAACCTGGGTCCTGTTCTTCATCATTACCAGCCCCAGCCTGCTCACACCAAGCACCCGACTTCCAGTCTGCCACCTCTCTACACACATCCACAGACACAGCCTCTGGATTTGAACCACCAGCTTTTCTCACAACCACAGCTGAAAGACCAGCTACAACAGCTGGACGCTCACCTCGTACAGCATCATGCACAGTTGTCTTTTAACGCTCACCATGCCTCGTCTTGGACTTGATACATGTCATGACAACTGGATACTTCTGAACATTATCTCAACTATTTGAATAAGCAGCAACGAGAAATGGTGGTGCGTAATATTGACCATATATTGTCTCAAACGGAACGCCCTGGTTAAAAAAAAGAAATCTGTTCTGGAGGTCCTAGAATCAATCGTCAGCCTAACACTGACGTATGCCAGACATTGGCAAAGAACATAACACGGAACACCGTTATGGGCACACAACATTCTTACAATTATTTGTCTACAAATTCCATCGGAGCTCTCTCTATTCCCTTATGTAAGGGGGCCTCCGTATAGCATCTATTACAATCTATGCCTGTTCTGGAAAATTTGTGAATGATTATACAAGTAAACAACAAAATAGGCTGTTTGTTACCCCCTCCCCCCCAGATAAGATTTCACAACTTGGTGAAATAACTATTGTGTGATGTGCAGACCTAACATCTAAGAGATACACATTTAGCTGTGTAACAGTTCAACTGGCATAGAACATAACGAAGTACCCACCCCCACTCAAACACAATGTAAAAATATGTAGACTATTCTAGACAAATACGGTTGCCATACATTTCATTTAATCATGTATATTCAACAAAAACAATCTTATGATATTCACAAACATGAGTATCATTTATTTTTAAGCATGATGTAAATTTGTAACTCATGCTAATTAAATAGGTCATGGGATGGGGGGGGGGGCAAAATGCCAAATTGATATAAGCAGCCAGTGTTACAAGAATAAAATGAGGATAGCTAAAAAAGGAGAGAGAGAGAGAGAGAGAAAGAGAGAGAGAGAGAGATAGAGAGAGACAAAGAGAGAGAGAGAGAGAGAAGTGAGAAAATAGTGTATCTATAAATAATTTATTGATTTTTGACGCCATATTCTGTTTGATTTGATGTAAGATTTTTGAAAGTAGTGATTCAACTTCTGCTTTCTTGTATTATTCGAAACAACAACACCACATTATTCCAAAGAAGGACTCAGTCCTAACCTTTTGTTTTATCACTACTACGTATTTATACATTCCTAGTCTATTCTTGTCACATAATTGTGTTTTTATTTTTATTATTTGGTAATCATTGGTTGACCTACTAAATTGACATTCGACATTGATTTGTCCACGGTTTGATTGACTTTTGTTTTAAAATTTAGTCTTGCAAAATAATGTGTAAGAAAAAGGCGTTTGTTTGCTTCGGTGAGCCTTTAGTTAGTTAGTTAGTTAGTTAGGAACCAACCAAGACCATCCGTTTTAGAAGGCCTGCAACGTTTAGACCAATAGCTTGTTGTCACCTACAGACCTGTATCTATATCTAAATAAACAAAGAAATTAAATTCCTATAGCTCCGATTGTACTAATGTGGGCGATTTATGATCACCAGACTAGAAATCACTAGACTAGAAATCTCGCTAGGCGATATGACATAGAGCCACAGAGTTCAGACATAGAGCCACAGAGTTCAGACATAGAGCCACAGAGTTCAGACATAGAGCCACAGAGTTCAGACATAGAGACACAGAGTTCAGACATAGAGCCACAGAGTTCAGACATAGAGCCACAGAGTTCAGACATAGAGACACAGAGTTCAGACATAGAGACACAGAGTTCAGACATAGAGCCACAGAGTTCAGACATAGAGCCACAGAGTTCAGACATAGAGACACAGAGTTCTGTATGTTTGAGATTTAATCCATGTTTTGCAATTATTTTTTTTATTAAAAAAATTCTATGAGCCCTATACGAGGCCCCCACCAATCGGAGGCCCTATGCGGCAGTCTAGTTTGCCTATGCCTAGGCCCTAAGGCCGCCCTGCTGACATCTAGCTGGAGCCACGGGGGAGAGCACAAAAATGTCGATTATTTCATTGAACCATCGCGAGAAGCAGGCGAACTTCATCTTTTTGTTTCTAGAACATAATTAATTAACATATTTCTATAATATTAATTTTTAAGTAAGATCAATCCTTGCCCCCGTTAGCCATCTAGAATCTAGTCGCCGATCATTATTGGCTATAGTGCAAGCTCTGACAATTGTGTGACACTAAGGTGTGATGTGTAGATGTGTATCATGTTTTATCATTCCTGATTGTTTTGTTTCTTAGCCGAGTTAGAAGAAGTACACTCACCAAAACTTTGACTTTAAAATGTAAAGAACACGCCTTGCATTCCAAACTGATTCCATCTGTCTTTAACATCCAACATCAATTCAACAATTCAATTATCGAGACACGATAGTTAGTGATAGGCTGCCGTGTCGTTTTGTTTGTTCCAAATTATGTCCTTTCTGAAAGAGATGATACCTCTATGATTAGATATAGTGACCTGCTTATGTTTCAATGTTGGACATATGAAACAGTTGAAAGAAAGAAGAAGCGAAGAGATCATTTCCATATTATTTAGTCTTAACTTAGTTTTCAAGTATTTATTACTTCATAAACCATGCTAGACAAGTTTCTATAGGGTATATTTCAAATTCTAACAAGGTATCCAATTTATGCAGACCAAATATTTAACGTATTTTTGTAATATAAAACTTTAAATGATAAACATTTTTCAGAATGATAAGTAGTATCTGCTTTCCCAATCTAACCCTTCTGTATCTTACAACATAGTTGTCAGTAGATTAACAACATTTGTATTTACGTTGTTGGAAACTCGGCAAGCTTTTGTTATTAATTTTAAAAAGTTAAGCAAAATAGAACTTGATGTACAGATCACAGTTATAGTTGTTTTTATTTTCCGATGGATTTTATGTTATTTGAAAACCAAAGACTGAACAGCATTTCAACAAGTATTTTCTGTATAACTTTTCTTTGAATGGCTCACTGTGTGCAGGCATTGTACAAATGAATACCTACTATAGCTTTATTTGTATTATGATGTGTAGATATATAGGCCCTATGCTAGTGGTGTAAACAAATTGACTAAAGAATGAGTTATGTGGTTTTAAAAAAATGTCTGACTGTTAAACAATTTGTAATTATGGTTGGTGTGTGTGTATGAAGGGGCTTGTGCTGAATCATTGGTGGGTCCATTCTTTGGATGCGCCACTGAAATATACTAGAAGACGGGAACCTGGGTTCCTCAGTAAACTCTGACCCTTGCCCCTGTCTCGCATAACGTGCCATCCAAGTTTTGTTTCATTGGGACGATTTTGTGTTTCAACATTTTATGCATGCTCCATATTGTGTGTGTGTGTGTGTGTGTGTGTGTGTGTGTGCCTTGAGAATATGTTGTTGTTTATTTTTTGTATGGAAATATCATTTTAAAATCGAAATCTTAAAAAAAAAAAAATAAGGAAAAAATGTATTGGTTCTATCTTGTCAAATCATGTATGTCTTGGTCAAAATAAATCTATTTCCTGTACAGTTTTAAGCATTGGTTTATTTTTGTCGTTATTTTGAATGAGTTGTGTGTCTGTCTTTAGTGTCTGTTTCAGACACAAGATATGAAGTTTGTCCGCTCGCTCGGTGCAGACTCACTCCTCTAGCCTTGTTACATTAGATAAACAGCATAGTTTATTTAACAATTTGGTCGTGACCAAAGAAAAAAAGAACAACAATGTGTGTTCTACACATCAGGACTATGTGATTACTAAGTAACACGAACTGTATAGTAAGTCTTTAAAAAAACATCAATAATGATATGGTTGTGTGCAATAGTGCGTACGATAAGCATACTTGCTTTTTTAAATTTTCACAATATTGAGGGACCATTAGTAGCAAATCTACAAATTCATTCATTTAACAGATATCTACTTGAAACTGTACAAACGGGAGGCTGGTCTTTAGGGCGTTTCCGTTGGGCACCTCTGTAACTCCGGCCACTCTTTGGCTTACCAAAGAAGGACTGCCTTTGGCATACGTTCGTCTCCCATACAGGATACGTGCCCTGCCCGACGTATCTGTCGGACCTTAAGAAGTCGGTAATATATTTAAAAAAGGAATGTAACTCTTTTATACTTATGTAAAATAAAGTTAAGCTCTCCTTTCAGACCATGCGGTCTATAGAGCAGATGATGTTAAAGTCACCTGTTTCTTTGGCCAACGGTTAACGAGCAGGGTATCACGTGGTCAGCCCAACCTTAACTAAAGTCAGGTACCCATTAGAGTTGGGTGGACTCAAGGGCGCCCTAAAAATCTCGAATTCAAAATCCAAGTCTTCACCATGATTCGAACACAGGACCTCAAGTTCGGAAGCCAAGCCCTTAACCTCTCAGCCACCGTGCCCCAATGCAACAAGTGTTTTTTTAAAACCCTTGCTCCTTTATGAATTGGATGACATTCTGGAAGAGTGATTACTTTGACTTTCTGGAAGAGTGATTACTTTGACTTTCTGGAAGAGTGATTACTTTGACTTTCTGGAAGAGTGATTACTTTGACTTTCTGGAAGAGTGATTACTTTGACTTTCTGGAAGAGTGATTACTTTGACTTTCTGGAAGAGTGATTACTTTGACTTTCTGGAAGAGTGATTACTTTGACTTTCTGAGAGAGAGATTACTTTGACTTTCTGGAAAAAAGATCACTTTGCTCTAAATTACTAATGAAGGATAGATAAAAAAAAAAAAAAAAGGAACATTGTGTAACCCCCCCCCCCTTTTTTTTTTTCAATCTCCTCTGCGAAAAAAACAAACAACAACAACAAGTGGTTACGTGCGTGTCTCCTCGGAGTACTTCGTTTCGTTAATATAGATCCAGACTTTGTCAGATAGAAAGACAGTAATCTACACTAGAATATTGGTTCTGGTTAGAGGCATGGTATAGAAGAGACTAGTCTGGTGATATAATATTGATGTGTATTGAAGAATTGTATTAAGTATTATGTACTTCTTAAGGTGTGCGAAATGTTTCTAAATGTCTGTTTATCGAACTCTTTATTGAATATCAGAACCAAAACTCCGTTGTTCTTTTTAAAACTTGATTGAACTGAATGAAGGTAACTACACATTTAATAGAAGTCAAGTGGCCGTGACGATGGGTCGACACTAACAATTGATAATACACTTCTCACGTGAGTTTACTAGTATAAACAAACATCAGGGAAAACAATCCATATTTATATACATACTGACAACATAAAATTCTGACTGTAATATACTAGAATGAAAAAAAAATGGTTGACATGTCTGTAACACACAGCAAATCTTAGCTTTCAGAAAGCTTATCAAATAATATTTCACTTAGTATAACATTCGCAATGAGCTAATACTTCTCAACTCCTCTAACAATCCTCCTCAAGTCTCCTCATAACCCATTCTCATAAACTCACTTTCTTAGTTCTCCATCTTATCTCCTCAACACTCCTCCCCAACTTTACACTTAAACACTCTTCCTCAATTGTCTTTCTTCTCCTCCCCAACTATACACTTAAACACTCTTCCTCAATTGTCTTTCTCCTCGCCAACTATACACTTAAACACTCTTCCTCAATTGTCTTTCTTCTCCTCCCCAACTATACACTTAAACACTCTTCCTCAATTGTCTTTCTTCTCCTCCCCAACTATACACTTAAACACTCTTCCTCAATTGTCTTTCTTCTCCTCCCCAACTATACACTTAAACACTCTTCCTCAATTGTCTTTCTTCTCCTCCCCAACTATACACTTAAACACTCTTCCTCAATTGTCTTTCTTCTCCTCCCCAACTATACACTTAAACACTCTTCCTCAATTGTCTTTCTTCTCCTCCCCAACTATACACTTAAACACTCTTCCTCAATTGTCTTTCTTCTCCTCCCCAACTATACACTTAAACACTCTTCCTCAATTGTCTTTCTGTAATTCTGTCTTGTCTACTCAGACATAGAAACACATACGACTCTCTCTCTCTCTCTTTCAACCAGCCTGTAAACCGTTTGTTAAAGGTTGTTTACCTGCAGCACCAAACTGCCGGTACACAACTAAACCATTGTATTCGTAATAAATCTGATCTAATAAAATTTCAAATAACTTGAATAACTTCCTCGTGAACAATTACCAAATAGAACTTTATTTATAATATATAGTCCAGTTGATATGAAATCAAATAAATATACTAGACTTTAGTAATAATATTTTTTAAAACCAAATCTAGTTCACTACAATAACCTCAACCTTTCAGTCTCACGTTCTGGAGTCGTCTCCCCTAACGAAGACCAAATGACGACAAATGCCACCTATGTTGCATAATTCACAACCAATCGCTAAAAAAAAACACACACACACAAACACACACACAAACAAACAAACAAAAAAACAACAACAACACCGTTCTCATTCATATCTCATCCTGACTCTCTGGCCATCTCTCTGGCTGCCTTTCTGTCAATATCTTTGTCTCCCCTCCCCCTCAATACTCTCCTTTCTTTATATTATCTTGGAATAGTAAAACATCCTGTGCAACTATTAGCCTTTCACTTGCTTTCTCTCTAGTTTACGTCGAATAAATCATGTAAATATAAGTATACACAAAATAAATGATCTTTTATTCCAAATAAACTTTAAGGAATCTTTCCATTTCCTCAGAGGCTGTTCCGTGATTTAAAAAAATGGCAGGCAAAATAAATTGCACCCTTTTCTCCTTAACCAATATAGAGTAAATATATTTGATTCTGTTGTATTAGCACCCCCAAAAGTGGAATAGAAGCCATTGATTTTGTATGATCTGACAACCGCTCCGTTTAGATCTCGTAAACTAGAAAAGATAGTGAAAATCCGACATCATGATATTTTAGACCATTGAAAGTTCTGATGCAACGACTACTTTTTTCTTTTCTGAAAGCGAAAAATCTAATTTTAAAAATGAACTATGCAATTTTTTTTTCATAAAAATACACCATTTTTACAACTATTCACTATTAATAGTAACAAACATGGGAGGCTATTTATTAAGAGAGATGACTATTTACCATATTTTAACACATTTATGCAAACGGTTTCAGATTTTTTGTCAAAATTTAAAAAAAAATTGTATTGTAAAGTTAGATAAATTCTGCCATACTAACTACTAAATTTAAAAAAAATGTTTACTTTTATTTTTAAAGAGAAAAAAAAATCTATTTAGTAAGCATATAAGAAGAACAAAATTTTAAACAACAATTAAAAAGTATTTTTTATTCATATTAACGAATAAATTACCGTACCACTCACAGTCATCAGAACACCGAACTAAAAAAAAAGGGAAGAATGTGTTTTTTTTAAGGAATTTTTTTTTCCTTGAGGCTTTGAATAAGAGATTGAACCTTTACAGAACAATTAGATCAATTAGATAATTATTTTATGACATTAGTTAGGCCAGGTTCACATCTAACTTCTCCTTCACTTCCACCTATCCCTTGGTCTGCTGGACCATTGAAGCACCACACAAGATCTGTTAACTTTCTTTCTCCATTCTTCTGTCATTTGCCTTTGATAGAATTTTAATCTGATATTCTTTCTGAAAATATTGAAACCTGCCTTTTTACCTGGCTGGGTGGACCACTTCTGGGGCAGATTTTGAGTTTGTGGTTCCACACAAACTGTCTTTGTAACCTTGTTTTTTCTGTATCAATGTAGATTTGTTTTTCACATGTTTGATTTTGTGCAGTGCTACATCTAAAGTTTTGTTGCCATGGATACAATTTCGTTTACTATTGATTTTGTCCTTATCAAGAACATCCTTTGAAGTTTAGCTTTCAATTCCGCCATTTGCCCTGCCATTCGATGCACTGTAAGGTGGCTTTCACCCAAGGCTGAGAATTGTGCTTGTCCTGCTAGTCATTGCGCAGTAAGTTGGCTTTAACTCATGGTGGAGACTTTCGTTCTCAAAAAAGTCAGAAGCGAAAACATAAAATTCAAGCACTCATCAAAAGCAGACAATTAAAACAACACTGGCAGTCTAGAATTACAGGGAAAACCAGGGGTGGGCTCGCCAGTCAGTATGGCGATTGTAACAGCAATCGGAAATGACGTCATAGGAGGCAGCATCAGCAGAAGTGAAGAGTTACTTTTTTTGTGTGTTCCTGAACGGCTTAAGTGACAAAATGCTTGTTTGATATTGAACATGTTTCCAGTTAAAATCAAAGGGCTGGGGCGGTGGTTCCATTCGCCGAACTCTCTCTTTCCGGAGGTTTAGACTGACATTTTGAATGTTTCAGTTTTCAATATAAACAAATAAAATGAGCTTCATGTTTAGTTTAGTTTGGGGCGATGAAAGGTACGAAATTTTAAACATTTATTACTTATCATATGCCTAGAGCAAACAAGCGACTTCCACGTTCAAAACCAGCAGAGGTCAATTTTTTAAAATCGGTTTTCTTCGTTTACTCGTCCAAATTACGTTTTAAGGGAGGTAACTTACAAATGGAGCACAAAAGGTTTCATTAAATTACTGAATGGTTAAAATAATGACTGTAAAAATAAAAAGCATGCCATATTTGTGAAGAACGCGATACATAAGTGTGGAGGCCTCCTACAAGGGCTAGGCCCCGCACAGTTTCACTGCCTTGTAAGTCCTGCCATCTAATACCTCAGCCAGAAATTCCTATTTTAAAAGTTATATTTACACGTTTAACCATCCTACCCTTGAGAAATGAAAGTAACTTTGGGGTGATTGTAATCATTGTATACTAATACTCGAGGACACGAGCTGTGCACAATCAATAAACAAAAGAAAAGGAAGTCGATCGTATCCTGTTGATGTTTTATGAGTTTTATGTACGTTGTACCACTCAGTGTTTGGGAGCAACATCCCTTGTAACTGTTGTTATCAACCAAGATGGCGCAAGAATGATAACCGATGGAAGATGAAAACTGTTCCTGTGTCAGAAGCTTAGATCCAGTGACTTGTTGGCCACCAAGGTGCCACTCCCTAATAGGGCCATGAGTGTGTATATATGTGTGATTTGTTGTGCCGGTTTTTAACTCCATCCCTCCCTCCCCATCTCATAATTATGTGCCGACTCTAGGAGGCTGATAAAAGTGTCATGAAACTGAAGGTGTTGATATTAGGGTGGCCACTTTTCCAATTCTCCGAATACATTTGATATGACAAGATGCAGGGAGTTAAAGTGATGACGCCATTTCATTTCTCCCCAGCCGTCTGTTGGTGCCACTTTACAAGCCACGATACACTGTTTTGATAACTATTTCAGGGAAAAAGAGTTCTCTTTACCTGCCCCAACCCCCTTTCCACAACTCTCCCTATCGTCTCTCTCTCTCTCCTTCACTCTCCCTCTCTCCTTCTCTCTCCTTTCCTCTGTCTCTCTCCTTCTCTCTGTCTCTCTCCTTCTCTCTGTCTCTCTCCTTCTCTCTGTCTCTCTCCTTCTCTCTGTCTCTCTCCCTCTGTCTCTCTCCTTCTCTCTGTCTCTCTCCTTCTCTCTGTCTCTCTCCCTCTCTCTGTCTCTCTCCTTCTCTCTGTCTCTCTCCTTCTCTCTGTCTCTCCCCTTCTCTCTGTCTCTCTCCTTCTCTCTGTCTCTCTCCTTCTCTCTGTCTCTCTCCCTCTCTCTGTCTCTCTCCTTCTCTCTGTCTCTCTCCTTCTCTCTGTCTCTCTCTTTCTCTCTGTCTCTCTCCTTTCCTCTGTCTCTCCTTCTCTCTGTCTCTCTCCTTCTCTCTGTCTCTCTCCTTCTCTCTGTCTCTCTCCTTTCCTCTGTCTCTCTCCTTCTCTCTGTCTCTCTCCTTCTCTCTTTCTCATTCTGTTATCAACAACAAAAACATCTTTCATAAATATTTGCAGACCAATACATCACAATTGATTCCCGATTACCTAAAGAAACGTCTTTGTATCTAGGTCTTTGATATCAATCAAGTCTAATAATAGACCTGCCCTCCCAGACCCAATTCTTTTCCCCACACTTTCAAAACATATGAACAGGAAGAAGGAAGAGGGGGGGGGGGAGAACTAAATCATAAGAAATGAGTTAGAAGCAAGATTTTTTTTTCCTAAAGTTTGTGTCGAGAAATTACAAGACACAGACACACACACACACATTTCACGCATGTCAACAATTCATTTATAAAACAAACAATGAGTGCAAACACACACACACACAATGGAAGAGCCAAAGATAATAAAAAAAAGGAATGTAAAAGAGAAACTGTATTTTTTTTTTTTACCTACTCAAAACTCCGCTACGGCCTTGGTCTGTGCTTCGTGTTGGGCTGGTCAGGATTACTTTAAGAACCATAACCGGTAATTCATTCATGATAGGTAAACAGACATGATGAGACCATGTGACCTCCTCTCCCCCCCCCTCCCCCCACGTACCATTACTACAGAAAGTTAAAAAAAATAGAAATTTAAAAAAAATGACGCCACGGGATGATGAATGAAATACACACAAAAAAAATGTGAACAGAAAAGGGATGAAGATAAAATAAACATTGCTGGTTGGGCTGGGGGGGGGGAAGATATGAATAGAAGAAGTTAATACGAAAGTGAGAGACAGTAAGAGATGGGGGCTTGCAATAACAAACCTTCAGGAGAACTTTGGGGCAGAGTAGGAGATCTTTTTAACATAGATGTACATTGTCACTAGTACGTTGTCACTAGTACATTGTCACCAGTACATTGTCACCAGTACATTGTCACCAGTACATTGTCACCAGTACGTTGTCACCAGTACATTGTCACCAGTACGTTGTCACTAGTACGTTGTCACCAGTACGTTGTCACCAGTACGTTGTCACTAGTACGTTGTCACCAGTACATTGTCACCAGTACATTGTCACCAGTACATTGTCACCAGTACGTTGTCACCAGTACATTGTCACCAGCACATTGTCACCAACCAGTACATTGTCACCAGTACATTGTCACCATCCAGTACATTGTCACCAGTACATTGTCACCAGTACATTGTCTCCAGTACATAGTCTCCAGTGCATTGTCACCAGTACGTTGTCACCAGTACATTGTCACCAGTTCATTGTCACCAGTACGTTGTCACCAGTACTTTGTCACCAGTACGTTGTCACCAGTACATTGTCTCCAGTACATTGTCTCCAGTACATTGTCACCAGTACATTGTCACCAGTACATTGTCACCAGTACGTTGTCACCAGTACATTGTCACCAGTACGTTGTCTCCAGTACATTGTCTCCAGTACGTTGTCACCAGTACATTGTCACCAGTACACTGTCACCAGTACACTGTCACCAGTACACTGTCTCCAGTACATTGTCACCAGTACATTGTCACCAGTACATTGTCACCAGTACACTGTCACCAGTACATTGTCTCCAGTACATTGTCACCAGTACACTGTCACCAGTACATTGTCACCAGTACGTTGTCACCAGTACATTGTCACCAGTACGTTGTCACTAGTACGTTGTCACCAGTACGTTGTCACTACTACGTTGTCACCAGTACATTGTCACCAGTACATTGTCACCAGTACATTGTCACCAGTACATTGTCACCAACCAGTACATTGTCACCATCCAGTACATTGTCACCAGTACATAGTCTCCAGTGCATTGTCACCAGTACGTTGTCACCAGTTCATTGTCAAAAGTACGTTGTCACCAGTTCATTGTCACCAGTACGTTGTCACCAGTACATTGTCACCAGTACATTGTCACCAGTACATTGTCACCAGTACGTTGTCACCAGTACATTGTCACCGGTACGTTGTCACCAGTACATTGTCTCCAGTACATTGTCTCCAGTACGTTGTCACCAGTACATTGTCACCAGTACACTGTCACCAGTACACTGTCACCAGTACACTGTCTCCAGTACATTGTCACCAGTACATTGTCACCAGTACATTGTCACCAGTACACTGTCACCAGTACGTTGTCACCAGTACATTGTCACCAGTACATTGTCACCAGTACATTGTCACCAGTACACTGTCACCAGTACACTGTCACCAGTACACTGTCTCCAGTACATTGTCACCAGTACATTGTCACCAGTACATTGTCACCAGTACACTGTCACCAGTACATTGTCTCCAGTACATTGTCACCAGTACACTGTCACCAGTACATTGTCACCATCCAGTACATTGTCACCAGTACATTGTCACCAGTACATTGTCTCCAGTACATAGTCTCCAGTGCATTGTCACCAGTACGTTGTCACCAGTACATTGTCACCAGTTCATTGTCACCAGTACGTTGTCACCAGTACGTTGTCACCAGTACATTGTCTCCAGTACATTGTCTCCAGTACATTGTCACCAGTACATTGTCACCAGTACATTGTCACCAGTACGTTGTCACCAGTACATTGTCACCAGTACTTTGTCACCAGTACATAGTCTCCAGTGCATTGTCACCAGTACGTTGTCACCAGTACGTTGTCACCAGTACATTGTCACCAGTACGTTGTCTCCAGTACATTGTCTCCAGTACGTTGTCACCAGTACATTGTCACCAGTACATTGTCACCAGTACACTGTCACCAGTACACTGTCACCAGTACACTGTCTCCAGTACATTTTCACCAGTACATTGTCACCAGTACACTGTCACCAGTACATTGTCTCCAGTACATTGTCACCAGTACACTGTCACCAGTACATTGTCACCAGTACGTTGTCACCAGTACATTGTCACCAGTACGTTGTCACTAGTACGTTGTCACCAGTACGTTGTCACTAGTACGTTGTCACCAGTACATTGTCACCAGTACATTGTCACCAGTACATTGTCACCAGTACATTGTCACCAACCAGTACATTGTCACCATCCAGTACATTGTCACCAGTACATAGTCTCCAGTGCATTGTCACCAGTACGTTGTCACCAGTTCATTGTCAAAAGTACGTTGTCACCAGTTCATTGTCACCAGTACGTTGTCACCAGTACATTGTCACCAGTACATTGTCACCAGTACATTGTCACCAGTACATTGTCACCAGTACGTTGTCACCAGTACATTGTCACCGGTACGTTGTCACCAGTACATTGTCTCCAGTACATTGTCTCCAGTACGTTGTCACCAGTACATTGTCACCAGTACACTGTCACCAGTACACTGTCACCAGTACACTGTCTCCAGTACATTGTCACCAGTACATTGTCACCAGTACACTGTCACCAGTACATTGTCTCCAGTACATTGTCACCAGTACACTGTCACCAGTACATTGTCACCAGTACGTTGTCACCAGTACGTTGTCACCAGTACATTGTCACCAGTACGTTGTCTCCAGTACATTTGACATAAATTTGTTTTAATTAACCATGAAAATACGGAACAATTTGATATCGATAATTAAACTATAGTGACGTATTGTCAAAGAATATAAGTTTAATATTAGTCAATTATGCGATTTCAAACAATCATTTGACATAATTTATTTTTTATAAAACAATATCCGGAACAACTTTATAGTTAATGAAATATAAGTCAGTATAGAGATTTTCATTTAGCACTTATATGCTATTTACATTAAAAAACCGGAACAACATATTATTGATCATGTGTTTTTGCAACGTTTAAGCACGGAATTTAAATTTAATAAAAGTTAGAAGAGCAAACAAATATTCGTTGGCATTGCTTTGTTTTTCCCAAAATATCCGGAACAATACATTATAGATACTTAAAACTATTGAGATGTTTCGGAAGGAACATTAAAGGTTAAATCAGATATTCAATAGCTTTTAGAGTTGTTGTTTTTTTATTAATCTAAACGTTACGAACAGACCGACCGACAGACAAAACGCACAAAAATAAGCGTCTTTTATTCAACAACAACAACTAACGAAACAAATAAGAAGAAATCACTAACAAAGAAAATCATCTTTATTTATTCCTAAAAAAAAATCTAGTTGGCTCACGTGATGGTGTTACCTTACATTACACACAAAAAAACAACATATATAGAGATTAAAAGAAAAGTTCATTAACTGTCAGTAGGTTTAATTATTGAAACATTTTTTTTTAATTCACGTAGGCGGTGTCTGATTCTAGCCCCGCCCACCAGGCTTGTTTCTATGGTAAACACTGCAAGAAATGTTATCTTAGGGTGGAGACAGGCCTGCCTTGAGAACAAACGGAAGGAGAATGAAATCACTATTTGTCGAGAGTACTAACCCAGGAGTTGACAAGAGTCATTTCACAAGCTGTTGTGTTTTTTTTTTTTAAGTCTCTGTGTGTGTGTGTGTGTGGTTGGGTGTAGAGTGTAATAGGGAAATATTAAGTCACTTACTCAGCTACGATGTAGTCATAATCAATAAGTATTGAATTTTAAAATGTTGCCTACATTCAGAGGCGCTGCTAGGGTTTCGTCAATCGGTGCGACTAGCAAATGGTTTCATCCCTACTAACAATCCCCCCTTCTTGCAAAAAAAAATATTTTTTAAAAATCTATTTTATTATTTAACGTACACAAGTTTGTTGTTTGTTCGGAAATTTAACTAATGTACTTTTGTAAAGATAAATCTACTTTTGAAGAAAACCAACCAACTGAAGATTAAAAAGATAACTTCATTAATTATACACTTACATTTTTGTTTTTTTACTTTACTTTAAAGCTAAAGGGACTCGGGAGAAATGAGAATTATATTCTCTTGTTACTGAATACATGGATCAGTAGTATCCTTTTGCAAAATAGCCGCCCAGGGCTGGCCTTAGGCCACTGAAACCTATGAGGCCGCAGTGGGCCCCGTACTTTTATAGGCCCCACGCTAATTCTGCTATAAATTATTAAATTAAAACATTATAATTTATATATAAGAACAGGGTTTCTCCTGATTTTCCATGGCTTCCTGGAAATCTCCTGAAATTGCAAAAGATACGAAATTGTCTTGGAAATCTGAAATTATTAAAATCTCCTAAAAACTCATAAAAAATTCCCGTAAAATAGACAAAATTGTCATTTTGGGGTGCCAATCCTAAGCGTGATGAACAAAAAAATGACATTGTCAGCATTCATTTAATAAAAATGCCGAATGTATTTTCTTATATACAAAATCTTGTATCCCTACCCAGACTGGGCTCCGCGCAATCCGTTTCACATAGGCCTCGCCCTGTAGCCGCCCGCCCTCGTGTAAAGATAAGACAAATTGTGAAACAATAAAATATGAATGTTTACTTTACTATTGGAAAGTAAAGAAGGATTTTTGTTTAAAGCGTATATCTGTCAGGACATAGAAACTAATTACAGTAGTAACAACTGACATCCAAGAGTGCTACTGCGATATGTACATAAAATTAAAATATAACATTAACCTTAAAACAATAATATTGTAACAATCGATATAGTTTAATTATAACAATTAAACAATATCCTCTACAATTACAATTACTAAAAATCTTTAAAAAATATACAATTAACTTAGCCACTGAAAGTCGATATACGAGAAAGATTTTTCAACAGCAAAAACATCTGATATTAGACCAAACAGTACTTAAGTCAGGAACATGGCTTCATCTTACACGTTACAGGGCTACTCATGGAACTATACTAATGGAACACCAGCTTCGAGTTTTTTACAAAGACAAAGAGACTTTTATTTTGCAACATGATGGGATTTTCCTTTCTGGTGGTGCTATGCAGGAGTCCAAGAATCTCATCTTTTCTCATAACAGAAAGTTATCTAGTTATAAAAATAAATAAAAGGATTTAAAAAAAAAATATGTGTGACATATGTGTTGACCATGCTAAACGTATATATGTTATTAATTATAGTTATATAATTTTGCCATTCTAAAAATAGTCTGTACCTAAAAGGAGCTACTGCGTTAATGTGTAGACATGGCCCTGACCTTAATAGTTATGAATTATTACTATAGGTGAAGGCAGATGTTCAGTTAATTTGATGCACATTGAACTAATCTAAAAGCAACTATAACATATATTATGATTTACATTTTCATGGAAAACTAGTTTTTCAAAAATACAAGTACTTCAGCTTATGAGAAAAGTACATGGGAAAAATTGCAGTACCTTACCTTTAAGAGGTGCAACCAATCATTGACTTTTCAGGAATGCATGCCTTTTTCTTGCATTTCCAAACATAACTGTAATTAGGCATATTGGTTAATTTCTTTTGAAAACATTAAAATTAAAAAATAATATTATTAAATTGAAAACATTGTTGTATCAAACATACAAATTATCAGACAATTTTGCCTAATTTCATCTAACAGTTTATTGTAAAGGAATGGCCTGCACAACAGCCAAGGTATATTAGGCATTCATGAAAGATGAATGTGCTTAAGAGTGTTATAAATAAAAAAAAAAAACTAGAGAAAAATGTTAAATTCCATCCCAGATAATTGGATGTTGCTTGACCATGAAAATCACACAATTCATAAAACATTTATTAGATAACTAAAATAAAAATTGTATAGTAGTACTTACATTAAATATTGAATGGATGCCCAGAGAGTAGAAATAGTATAAGTATGATCCTTGAGCCATTCTGGGACATCATCAGAACTGGTTGCCTTGGTTCTACTTGTTAATAACTGAAACATTACAAACATTTTTTTTTATTTATAATTTATCACAGACTAGAATAGAAATGTTGCCAGGAAAAATACCAATGGTTAGAATACACCTGATGCTACTTTTGTAGCCTTATTACTGGTTAAAATGCACCAAAACTTCATTAATTAAATCTGATAAGAAACATATATGTATCACACAAGTCCAAGTTTATCAGAGTGTCATAGCAAATAATTAACTAGATATGTGAGTTTTAAATTAAAGCACTGAATTTCAGGGGATAGATCCAACTTGACACCACATCATTTATTATTTCATGAACTCATGGGTCTGGATATGGCATGGAATGGAAACTATTATTTAATATATATGGGGTGTAGGCAAGGCATGGATTATAAATTGTCTTGTATAGATTAGATTGGGTAAAACTGCCAATCGAAGGTAACTTTTACTGATAGATCTGGATCAATTATAAATTTATGGGATCTAGGCCTGCATAAATTGTATATTTTATTTATATATAATATATAACTAGTCTAGAATCTATAATTATATCTTAATAATAATTTTTGTAGATGTCATATAATATCTAACATATTAAGTATAGATCAGTAAAATGTTTGTTTGTAAAATGTTTTACATGTTTCGGATGTTCCTTCAGAGTTGAAGATAGTTTACTTCCTAGTCCAAACCTCCCGCAGGACGACGGGGGATGGGAGCGGGCAGGGTTTGAACCCTCGACCGTCGATAAATCCGAACGACAGTCCAGCGCGCAAACCGCACGACCAGGCAGCCATCCATAGATTTAGATTTTTAGCTATAGTGGAATATTTTTATATCCTAATCTGAACTGGATCTATATATCTAGAATTTAGATCAGTAGATTTAGTATTTTAGGTAGTAAAAACTTTTATATATTCTAAATCTAAACTGGATCTAGATCTAATTAATCGAGAAGCTTAGATATAGAAGACTAGTTGTAAAGATTTGACTACACTATGGCTAATGCACTAGCTTAGTAGGCCTACTAGATAGATCAAGAGACATAGTACTAATAGACTCGTCTTGCCTCGTTGGGCCTCTCAAATCAGCTACAGACTTTAGAGACAATTTAGGAAGGTGAATATCAATCCAATTCAAAGATCTACAATCTACATGTTAGAGTCTAACTAGAGATGCTAGATCTAGACAATCTAGTCTAGAAGGCTTATCAATAAAAAATAAAATCAATCATTTCTAAAGTTTGTAAAATTATATGTAGATCTAATCTATCTATTTATAATATAATAAAAATCTATGTCTACTTTTTAAATATTTAAAATGATATGGCTGATGATATTAATTATTTTAATTGAGACATTGACATACTGTCACATACAAAGTAACAAAATAATTAGATCTTATACTAACTCATAGACTCATACCGTATTGTATTAAACCTTCGAGTTTACGTTCCACTATCTTGACTTGACTATATTGACTAAATAAAGGGCACTATGATTATAGATGTAGATTATTATCTATGATGATGATGTTTATCAACTGGTAGATCTGTAAGTAGTATCGTCACTTTAAGTATAATCAGTATAACCACTGCATTCGTTTCATTCACTGTCTGTATCAATAATCGTGTGAATGTGATGTGAAAGTGAAGTCTAGATTTAGATAGAATTGATAGATTATAGATCTACTATTAAAAAGTATTAACTATACTTAATACTAACTATAGTGTCTATACTAAATAATACTAAAGTATAGCCAGTATGACTCGTATGAGTATACTCATATACTGTAAAAGTGTATAAGTATAGCTATAGACAGACTAGATTCTAGATGATCGATAGATCTAGACTAGACTAGATGATATTCATATTGACAATTATTGATCTCATGTATGGTCTAGATCTAGATAAAATAGAGTGGATCTCATGACTGTCTATATTAGATCTATTGATTTTTTTTTTAAACGTTAAATAAATCTAGACCTTAGTCTTTAACTTTAGTCTAGGTGTTGTAGATCTATATTATTCTAGATATTATACAAGAGATCTAGATCAATATAAGTTCGGTTTTTTAAAAATTCGCATTCAAAATTTTAAATACCCAGATTTAAGTATTTATATACCCATATTGGTAGGTCCGAGTTAATCATTTATTAGATCTATTAAAGCATGTCTATATACAAGATTATTATTTTAAAAATATATTATTATATAAAAGATATAGTTATGAATATTTACTTTAAAAAATTAAACAAAATGAATTTTTTCACTTTTACCAATTAACACTCTGGCTAGCAAAAAGGATGACTCCTCAAAACTGTGAAAAGACGATAACTGCATGAGTTGGTTTGGAATTGTATTTTGTAAGACTAATTTTCAAAACATATCCTTCATGAGAGAGAACGAAAAAAAGGTTGTCAAAAAAAAAAAAAGCTGGCTGGACTACGCAAATAATGGACCAGCCTCTCTCTCTTGATATCTTGTTAAGAACATTGGTGACCGGGAAAAGTGGATGGTTTTGTTGCGCGGGACAGATGATAAAAATGACATGTACATAAAAAAAATTCCAGATTTTGTGTAAAATACCCAAATGAGGAAGTACTGGAAACACCTATTTTAACGAAGTGGCCTTAAAAAAAAATCTTTTGTGACGATCCATTATTCAGGGAAATTGTATCTATTTTATCAGATAGTCAGAAAATGGATAAAGTTTTTACAGATCTAATAAAATATAGTGTGGGGAAGTTTTACTCTCAATGAAGGTCAATCCAAGTGGCTCTCGGAGTAAATTTCTTCTTTGGCATCCTCATCGATTTTTCAAATTGGTATGGTGCGCGAAAATGATGCGCGACGGCACTCTGATCATAAAATCTCGAAGCTGGTGTTCCATTAGTATAGTTCCATGGGCTACTTGCCTTCTATATACACATTCTCGCAAATCTTAACATTGCGGAGTCGTCCATAACAAAGGTCAATTAGAGTCATCCAGACAAACAGTCATAATAAACATACTAAAAAAATAAGTATGAAGATACTGACAATATCAACTCACTTTGTCTGTCTGTCTGTTTGTCAGGTACATATTTGTACACGGTATTTCTCCTTCTTAGCACTCTCGGTTTAAGTTGAAACTTTGCACAATTATGCATTGTACCTAACAAAATATGAATCAGCGAAAAAAAAAATTAGTGGTAATAAATTATTTTTCTTTGATATAGAAAAAGGAAAAAAATCTTACAATGTTGAGGTATATGACAGTAAATTGCAGTTCTTTCCCTTACATAAACTTTGTTTACTTATATATTCCATACTGGTTAGTATGTTGTCTTAAGGAGGCTTAAAAAGACTTCAGCCCATTTGTTCGAATTCAGATCGTTCCAACTTTTAGTTTTATAAATGTATTTAAAAAAGCGATCACGATAACCTTTTCACATATACCTCCTTCTTTCTCCTCCACCCCCTATACAAACTGGTTCAGACAAGTGATAGGATTATAGCGTAGTAAGAAAGCTAAAATCATGATATTGCACTAAACAAAGACAATTGATACAAATATATTTTTAATCGCACAGATATAATATATATATATTGTTACGTATTTCTGAATCTTCTGGCTAGATGTATTAGTTGTCACACAAATAAAAACACAGCAAAGAACTTGACGACTAAACTTTCAGTTTCATTTAACTTTAATGACTATTAACTCTAACAATTCGTTACTGTAACATGTAGCGTAGAAGACTGTACAATATCTGTCAGTTTACAGTTAGCTATACTTCGTTGCAATTCATCTCTTCACTTCGTTGCAATTCATCTCTTCTCAACTTTCCTCGAGCCGTATTCCACAGAACAGACCAACGACACACTTCCCAGTGTCGCTCCAGGTCTCCCAAAGCTGAACCAAGTCGTACTCAAGTCTACCGAATCAGAGCCGCACACGTCTTACATCGACTGTATCGACTGTAACGGCTCAAGTCCACTGTAGTTCGCTGTATAGACTTTAGCGACAGTAGTCCACTCCAGTTAACTCTACCCTAGTTAACTTGCATCGAGTCGTACACATTTCTCTTCCACAGAGCCGCACACGTCTTACATAGTCTGTCTCGACTGTAACAGCTCACTCACGACTCCATACGACTGACTTTAACATTAACTCTCTGGCTTATATAGAGTCCCTAATCGCTTGTCCAAAGTTGCACAAACACGGCTAGTATCCTCTGAAATAACACGTGAGGAAACGTCACATCCTGTCTTTGTTTATACATGTAGATTCCAGAAAACATCGGCTGCAGTGTCATCAAGTTGGGGTCACACGTAGTGACCTCTATCTGTCACTGTTCATTAGTAACTGTCCCCCTACTTAGATCTGTTCGTCCCCTGGAACAACACGTGAGGGCACGTCACATCCTGTCTTTGTTTGTACATGTAGATTCCAGAGGACACTCGCTGCTGTGTCATCTCGCCGGGGTCATACGTTGACCTCTACCTATCACTGTTCATTTGTAACACTGCCCCCTTCTTAGATCTGTTCGTCCCGAACAGATTCTACTTCACCACGATACTGATGAAATCGATCGACGATCAAGAAGGAAGCTTTGGTGGTTGCCCCCTTCTCAGAGATGTTCTTTCAATCTGGCCGTTGTCCATCTTCTTTCCATAGAAGAATGGGAGCCAAATCCTCATTTTTCAGCAGGTCCTCACAAATGTTTTCATCAATCTTGGTATGGAAACATCGATCTTCAGATGACGACATTGGGCACTCTTGTCGAGAAAATTCATCAGCATTCTAACGAGTTCGTGCTTCACTGGCTGAGTTTTACATTCTCCAGCATCTTTTTACAGAGCTTCTTCAGAGATACACAGGTTCATCACAGTACAGCAATATTCACATGTTCTTCTTACAACAGCAACTGACTTTGGGTTTCTACGATGTCTGTTGGGTTGATCTTCTTGTACAGTTCTGTCACAGATGGTTACTCACTACAGTTCTGACATCTTTAAACTACTTCTTTTCTGTCCTTCTTGCTTCTGACTTAATTAGCGTTCTTCTAAAACCTTTGTTATACTTCATCAAGCTATTCTCATGAGGAATGTTCTTAAATTATTCTTTAGTGGCTTCACACTTTCAACTGATAGTAAGGCTTTCTTCTTTGGTCTGATGGTTCCGGACAGAATCTTTCTAAAAACATGGGCTGTGGAGTTTCATCAGTGCAGGTGGGGGTCTATCAGTGGGAGAAGTGGTGGGCTTGTTTTCTAACAACATGGGCTATGGAGTTTCATAAATGCAGGTGGGGGTCTATCAGTGGGAGAAGGGGTGGGTTTGTATCTTGATCTTGTTGGAGCCATCCACGTTGCACTCTGCATATGTCGCTTTCTCCGCCTCCTCAATTTGATATTTCTTTGGTTGCGTTGATGTCGTTGTCGTTGTCTTGCTTTCCTGTCGATCAATGCTGATGGCAGCGACTTAGCACATAGGAAGGCATTGTATTTCATAGCTGTAGTCATCAAGACTGTTGATCTAACAAGTTGCTTCAGCATTATTCTTTGATGGGTGCTTTGCGAATGAGCTGCAAGTCCACTTGAAGGCAAGTTGTCAAACACGTCATCACCTTCATCCGAGTCTGGAGGACTCGACTGTGGGGCAGGTTGATAACATTCAACGTGCAAAGGTCCATCAACTTCAGCATCAGTTTCTATTGTAATTCCTTGACTATCACCAGGGCTTCTCGCGCCTACCTTGATAGCTGTACAAGCTTCTGTTAGGTCTAGAGCTTGTTGGTGTATTTCTTGGCATTCACAGTCTTCTGGCATAGCTACGTACGTACAGTTCTTGTCAAACGCATGAGTGCAATAATCAAGCTTCGAGTTCCTCTCGTAGACACTGGCAGATAGACAGAAGTCTTTAAGGCCCACAGCAACAGGCTTGGACGCAGACCCAACGTTGTCTTGATCTGTTTGGCTGGTTGAGGTACTCATATCAGGTTTATCTGTAGTTAAAGCTTCGGTCAAACTATAGGTCTCTTCTATTGTTTCTTCAGCGGTCTCATTCTGCTTTTCGTTGAAATAGTAACAGCTACCGTCTCTTTTCGTTTCTTGTGGGCCACATTCGTTTGGTTTGCTATCACAGTCACAGACAGCACAACCAACACCAGCATGCCTATCGTAATTGTCTGTATCACCACATTCTTGGTTGGACAATTGTTCGCTGTTCATCAATGGTGTAGTTCTTTCATCTGTCGACTCAATCTGATACTGCAGGGTGTTCAGTAGCTCGTTCATCATGATTCTCGTTTGATCTTTTATCGTATCTGTTTGTTCTTCTGTCTTGTTGGGCGTGGTAGCTATTTGTTCATTCTCATTCATGACTTTAATCAACTGGTTAAATGAAGAAAATCTGGTGTTGATTTCTGATTCTATCTTCTTAATGCTCTCTTTCACCGGGTTCATTTTGTATTGCAAAGTTCTCAGGAGCTCCATCGTATTAGGTTTGATTTCAAATTGGCAAGTGTCTGGATTCTCCTCTTCCTCCAACAGGGCTTGTCTGAGACGTGCTGTTAGCGTTTCCTTATTTCCGTTAAGCTGTAGACCTCTTTCTCGAAGCTCTTGTCTAAGTTCTTTCATGTCAAGTTCATTAAGAAGTTTGATGGAACACATTCTAGCCAGAAAGATCCCACTTCTGACACCAATTGTTACGTATTTCTGAATCTTCTGGCTAGATGTATTAGTTGTCACACAAATAAAAACACAGCAAAGAACTTGACGACTAAACTTTCAGTTTCATTTAACTTTAATGACTATTAACTCTAACAATTCGTTACTGTAACATGTAGCGTAGAAGACTGTACAATATCTGTCAGTTTACAGTTAGCTATACTTCGTTGCAATTCATCTCTTCACTTCGTTGCAATTCATCTCTTCTCAACTTTCCTCGAGCCGTATTCCACAGAACAGACCAACGACACACTTCCCAGTGTCGCTCCAGGTCTCCCAAAGCTGAACCAAGTCGTACTCAAGTCTACCGAATCAGAGCCGCACACGTCTTACATCGACTGTATCGACTGTAACGGCTCAAGTCCACTGTAGTTCGCTGTATAGACTTTAGCGACAGTAGTCCACTCCAGTTAACTCTACCCTAGTTAACTTGCATCGAGTCGTACACATTTCTCTTCCACAGAGCCGCACACGTCTTACATAGTCTGTCTCGACTGTAACAGCTCACTCACGACTCCATACGACTGACTTTAACATTAACTCTCTGGCTTATATAGAGTCCCTAATCGCTTGTCCAAAGTTGCACAAACACGGCTAGTATCCTCTGAAATAACACGTGAGGAAACGTCACATCCTGTCTTTGTTTATACATGTAGATTCCAGAAAACATCGGCTGCAGTGTCATCAAGTTGGGGTCACACGTAGTGACCTCTATCTGTCACTGTTCATTAGTAACTGTCCCCCTACTTAGATCTGTTCGTCCCCTGGAACAACACGTGAGGGCACGTCACATCCTGTCTTTGTTTGTACATGTAGATTCCAGAGGACACTCGCTGCTGTGTCATCTCGCCGGGGTCATACGTTGACCTCTACCTATCACTGTTCATTTGTAACACTGCCCCCTTCTTAGATCTGTTCGTCCCGAACAGATTCTACTTCACCACGATACTGATGAAATCGATCGACGATCAAGAAGGAAGCTTTGGTGGTTGCCCCCTTCTCAGAGATGTTCTTTCAATCTGGCCGTTGTCCATCTTCTTTCCATAGAAGAATGGGAGCCAAATCCTCATTTTTCAGCAGGTCCTCACAAATGTTTTCATCAATCTTGGTATGGAAACATCGATCTTCAGATGACGACATTGGGCACTCTTGTCGAGAAAATTCATCAGCATTCTAACGAGTTCGTGCTTCACTGGCTGAGTTTTACATTCTCCAGCATCTTTTTACAGAGCTTCTTCAGAGATACACAGGTTCATCACAGTACAGCAATATTCACATGTTCTTCTTACAACAGCAACTGACTTTGGGTTTCTACGATGTCTGTTGGGTTGATCTTCTTGTACAGTTCTGTCACAGATGGTTACTCACTACAGTTCTGACATCTTTAAACTACTTCTTTTCTGTCCTTCTTGCTTCTGACTTAATTAGCGTTCTTCTAAAACCTTTGTTATACTTCATCAAGCTATTCTCATGAGGAATGTTCTTAAATTATTCTTTAGTGGCTTCACACTTTCAACTGATAGTAAGGCTTTCTTCTTTGGTCTGATGGTTCCGGACAGAATCTTTCTAAAAACATGGGCTGTGGAGTTTCATCAGTGCAGGTGGGGGTCTATCAGTGGGAGAAGTGGTGGGCTTGTTTTCTAACAACATGGGCTATGGAGTTTCATAAATGCAGGTGGGGGTCTATCAGTGGGAGAAGGGGTGGGTTTGTATCTTGATCTTGTTGGAGCCATCCACGTTGCACTCTGCATATGTCGCTTTCTCCGCCTCCTCAATTTGATATTTCTTTGGTTGCGTTGATGTCGTTGTCGTTGTCTTGCTTTCCTGTCGATCAATGCTGATGGCAGCGACTTAGCACATAGGAAGGCATTGTATTTCATAGCTGTAGTCATCAAGACTGTTGATCTAACAAGTTGCTTCAGCATTATTCTTTGATGGGTGCTTTGCGAATGAGCTGCAAGTCCACTTGAAGGCAAGTTGTCAAACACGTCATCACCTTCATCCGAGTCTGGAGGACTCGACTGTGGGGCAGGTTGATAACATTCAACGTGCAAAGGTCCATCAACTTCAGCATCAGTTTCTATTGTAATTCCTTGACTATCACCAGGGCTTCTCGCGCCTACCTTGATAGCTGTACAAGCTTCTGTTAGGTCTAGAGCTTGTTGGTGTATTTCTTGGCATTCACAGTCTTCTGGCATAGCTACGTACGTACAGTTCTTGTCAAACGCATGAGTGCAATAATCAAGCTTCGAGTTCCTCTCGTAGACACTGGCAGATAGACAGAAGTCTTTAAGGCCCACAGCAACAGGCTTGGACGCAGACCCAACGTTGTCTTGATCTGTTTGGCTGGTTGAGGTACTCATATCAGGTTTATCTGTAGTTAAAGCTTCGGTCAAACTATAGGTCTCTTCTATTGTTTCTTCAGCGGTCTCATTCTGCTTTTCGTTGAAATAGTAACAGCTACCGTCTCTTTTCGTTTCTTGTGGGCCACATTCGTTTGGTTTGCTATCACAGTCACAGACAGCACAACCAACACCAGCATGCCTATCGTAATTGTCTGTATCACCACATTCTTGGTTGGACAATTGTTCGCTGTTCATCAATGGTGTAGTTCTTTCATCTGTCGACTCAATCTGATACTGCAGGGTGTTCAGTAGCTCGTTCATCATGATTCTCGTTTGATCTTTTATCGTATCTGTTTGTTCTTCTGTCTTGTTGGGCGTGGTAGCTATTTGTTCATTCTCATTCATGACTTTAATCAACTGGTTAAATGAAGAAAATCTGGTGTTGATTTCTGATTCTATCTTCTTAATGCTCTCTTTCACCGGGTTCATTTTGTATTGCAAAGTTCTCAGGAGCTCCATCGTATTAGGTTTGATTTCAAATTGGCAAGTGTCTGGATTCTCCTCTTCCTCCAACAGGGCTTGTCTGAGACGTGCTGTTAGCGTTTCCTTATTTCCGTTAAGCTGTAGACCTCTTTCTCGAAGCTCTTGTCTAAGTTCTTTCATGTCAAGTTCATTAAGAAGTTTGATGGAACACATTCTAGCCAGAAAGATCCCACTTCTGACACCAATTGTTACGTATTTCTGAATCTTCTGGCTAGATGTATTAGTTGTCACACAAATAAAAACACAGCAAAGAACTTGACGACTAAACTTTCAGTTTCATTTAACTTTAATGACTATTAACTCTAACAATTCGTTACTGTAACATGTAGCGTAGAAGACTGTACAATATCTGTCAGTTTACAGTTAGCTATACTTCGTTGCAATTCATCTCTTCACTTCGTTGCAATTCATCTCTTCTCAACTTTCCTCGAGCCGTATTCCACAGAACAGACCAACGACACACTTCCCAGTGTCGCTCCAGGTCTCCCAAAGCTGAACCAAGTCGTACTCAAGTCTACCGAATCAGAGCCGCACACGTCTTACATCGACTGTATCGACTGTAACGGCTCAAGTCCACTGTAGTTCGCTGTATAGACTTTAGCGACAGTAGTCCACTCCAGTTAACTCTACCCTAGTTAACTTGCATCGAGTCGTACACATTTCTCTTCCACAGAGCCGCACACGTCTTACATAGTCTGTCTCGACTGTAACAGCTCACTCACGACTCCATACGACTGACTTTAACATTAACTCTCTGGCTTATATAGAGTCCCTAATCGCTTGTCCAAAGTTGCACAAACACGGCTAGTATCCTCTGAAATAACACGTGAGGAAACGTCACATCCTGTCTTTGTTTATACATGTAGATTCCAGAAAACATCGGCTGCAGTGTCATCAAGTTGGGGTCACACGTAGTGACCTCTATCTGTCACTGTTCATTAGTAACTGTCCCCCTACTTAGATCTGTTCGTCCCCTGGAACAACACGTGAGGGCACGTCACATCCTGTCTTTGTTTGTACATGTAGATTCCAGAGGACACTCGCTGCTGTGTCATCTCGCCGGGGTCATACGTTGACCTCTACCTATCACTGTTCATTTGTAACACTGCCCCCTTCTTAGATCTGTTCGTCCCGAACAGATTCTACTTCACCACGATACTGATGAAATCGATCGACGATCAAGAAGGAAGCTTTGGTGGTTGCCCCCTTCTCAGAGATGTTCTTTCAATCTGGCCGTTGTCCATCTTCTTTCCATAGAAGAATGGGAGCCAAATCCTCATTTTTCAGCAGGTCCTCACAAATGTTTTCATCAATCTTGGTATGGAAACATCGATCTTCAGATGACGACATTGGGCACTCTTGTCGAGAAAATTCATCAGCATTCTAACGAGTTCGTGCTTCACTGGCTGAGTTTTACATTCTCCAGCATCTTTTTACAGAGCTTCTTCAGAGATACACAGGTTCATCACAGTACAGCAATATTCACATGTTCTTCTTACAACAGCAACTGACTTTGGGTTTCTACGATGTCTGTTGGGTTGATCTTCTTGTACAGTTCTGTCACAGATGGTTACTCACTACAGTTCTGACATCTTTAAACTACTTCTTTTCTGTCCTTCTTGCTTCTGACTTAATTAGCGTTCTTCTAAAACCTTTGTTATACTTCATCAAGCTATTCTCATGAGGAATGTTCTTAAATTATTCTTTAGTGGCTTCACACTTTCAACTGATAGTAAGGCTTTCTTCTTTGGTCTGATGGTTCCGGACAGAATCTTTCTAAAAACATGGGCTGTGGAGTTTCATCAGTGCAGGTGGGGGTCTATCAGTGGGAGAAGTGGTGGGCTTGTTTTCTAACAACATGGGCTATGGAGTTTCATAAATGCAGGTGGGGGTCTATCAGTGGGAGAAGGGGTGGGTTTGTATCTTGATCTTGTTGGAGCCATCCACGTTGCACTCTGCATATGTCGCTTTCTCCGCCTCCTCAATTTGATATTTCTTTGGTTGCGTTGATGTCGTTGTCGTTGTCTTGCTTTCCTGTCGATCAATGCTGATGGCAGCGACTTAGCACATAGGAAGGCATTGTATTTCATAGCTGTAGTCATCAAGACTGTTGATCTAACAAGTTGCTTCAGCATTATTCTTTGATGGGTGCTTTGCGAATGAGCTGCAAGTCCACTTGAAGGCAAGTTGTCAAACACGTCATCACCTTCATCCGAGTCTGGAGGACTCGACTGTGGGGCAGGTTGATAACATTCAACGTGCAAAGGTCCATCAACTTCAGCATCAGTTTCTATTGTAATTCCTTGACTATCACCAGGGCTTCTCGCGCCTACCTTGATAGCTGTACAAGCTTCTGTTAGGTCTAGAGCTTGTTGGTGTATTTCTTGGCATTCACAGTCTTCTGGCATAGCTACGTACGTACAGTTCTTGTCAAACGCATGAGTGCAATAATCAAGCTTCGAGTTCCTCTCGTAGACACTGGCAGATAGACAGAAGTCTTTAAGGCCCACAGCAACAGGCTTGGACGCAGACCCAACGTTGTCTTGATCTGTTTGGCTGGTTGAGGTACTCATATCAGGTTTATCTGTAGTTAAAGCTTCGGTCAAACTATAGGTCTCTTCTATTGTTTCTTCAGCGGTCTCATTCTGCTTTTCGTTGAAATAGTAACAGCTACCGTCTCTTTTCGTTTCTTGTGGGCCACATTCGTTTGGTTTGCTATCACAGTCACAGACAGCACAACCAACACCAGCATGCCTATCGTAATTGTCTGTATCACCACATTCTTGGTTGGACAATTGTTCGCTGTTCATCAATGGTGTAGTTCTTTCATCTGTCGACTCAATCTGATACTGCAGGGTGTTCAGTAGCTCGTTCATCATGATTCTCGTTTGATCTTTTATCGTATCTGTTTGTTCTTCTGTCTTGTTGGGCGTGGTAGCTATTTGTTCATTCTCATTCATGACTTTAATCAACTGGTTAAATGAAGAAAATCTGGTGTTGATTTCTGATTCTATCTTCTTAATGCTCTCTTTCACCGGGTTCATTTTGTATTGCAAAGTTCTCAGGAGCTCCATCGTATTAGGTTTGATTTCAAATTGGCAAGTGTCTGGATTCTCCTCTTCCTCCAACAGGGCTTGTCTGAGACGTGCTGTTAGCGTTTCCTTATTTCCGTTAAGCTGTAGACCTCTTTCTCGAAGCTCTTGTCTAAGTTCTTTCATGTCAAGTTCATTAAGAAGTTTGATGGAACACATTCTAGCCAGAAAGATCCCACTTCTGACACCAATTGTTACGTATTTCTGAATCTTCTGGCTAGATGTATTAGTTGTCACACAAATAAAAACACAGCAAAGAACTTGACGACTAAACTTTCAGTTTCATTTAACTTTAATGACTATTAACTCTAACAATTCGTTACTGTAACATGTAGCGTAGAAGACTGTACAATATCTGTCAGTTTACAGTTAGCTATACTTCGTTGCAATTCATCTCTTCACTTCGTTGCAATTCATCTCTTCTCAACTTTCCTCGAGCCGTATTCCACAGAACAGACCAACGACACACTTCCCAGTGTCGCTCCAGGTCTCCCAAAGCTGAACCAAGTCGTACTCAAGTCTACCGAATCAGAGCCGCACACGTCTTACATCGACTGTATCGACTGTAACGGCTCAAGTCCACTGTAGTTCGCTGTATAGACTTTAGCGACAGTAGTCCACTCCAGTTAACTCTACCCTAGTTAACTTGCATCGAGTCGTACACATTTCTCTTCCACAGAGCCGCACACGTCTTACATAGTCTGTCTCGACTGTAACAGCTCACTCACGACTCCATACGACTGACTTTAACATTAACTCTCTGGCTTATATAGAGTCCCTAATCGCTTGTCCAAAGTTGCACAAACACGGCTAGTATCCTCTGAAATAACACGTGAGGAAACGTCACATCCTGTCTTTGTTTATACATGTAGATTCCAGAAAACATCGGCTGCAGTGTCATCAAGTTGGGGTCACACGTAGTGACCTCTATCTGTCACTGTTCATTAGTAACTGTCCCCCTACTTAGATCTGTTCGTCCCCTGGAACAACACGTGAGGGCACGTCACATCCTGTCTTTGTTTGTACATGTAGATTCCAGAGGACACTCGCTGCTGTGTCATCTCGCCGGGGTCATACGTTGACCTCTACCTATCACTGTTCATTTGTAACAATATATATCAGTTACAAATGTAATTACATGGCTTACGCTTAATACAAGTTTTTTTTTTTTTTTTAAAGAACATTTTATATTGTTCATGTTTCATCCTACATTATCACCAAGGTCTAAGGGATCACCCTGGAACAACTGGTGGCCTGGTCGTGGTCTGGACTATTTTCTCGATGTTGTCGGGTTTGAAACCTATCACCGCCATTTCGTGATTTGAACCCGAGCCCCTTTGATAGTTGACCAAGCAGTCTATGCCACTCTGCCACACATACCAAGATGAGCTTTTTCTTCTTCAGCTCTCCGTTGTCGTTGAATGACACCTACGACTAAAGCAGTCCAACCATTCAAAATAATAATGGATTGAACGGAGTTAGGGCTCTAGCTGAAGCTGCTTTTTTTTATCTACTGTGAGATTGCATTTCCAAAGGGCATTAAATTAGGTAAACAATACACACCAATATGCCATAAAAGCACACTAAAAGTCCTTAAAAAGTCAATGTCATTGGTCAACTAAAGAAAACTTATTGATAAAACTATGTACGGAGTGTGCATATCTATTTCTTGGTTGTACGTTATGTGTTATAAACTGGAAGATCGTAATAAGTGAACTTCATGGATTATGAATATTTATTGCTCGTCCGCTTAACATAAGACAAAGCAGTTTTTGTATGCGTGTAAACTGAATTTTTCAGACGAGCGTCATCTGTTGAAAATGTTCATAGTTTATTTTGGTAGAAGACACTTCTGATCAATAGTCAGTCACAATTTTCTCACAGACCCAGTTTCTCAAGAACAAGGTCCCTACAAAAACTCGGGTGTACCTTTTTATTATGATTTTTGTAACGCTGAGTACCCCCATGTACTTGCATCTATGTACTGAGATGACATAGCATATAATTTGGTTCCCTGGTTATTAGTTTGAATCTGATAAGGTTGTTCCTCGTCCTATAGTCTGTTCCTTTTCTTTTAACTTAAAGTCTACAAATGCTGAAAAAGCAACTTCACATGAAGTTGGAAAAAGACAAGATGTATTTCAGAACTTTTTCTGATAAAACTGGATACACATGTCGCAGACACCAGAGAGTTGAGTATACTGAATAGAACACTATATAAAATTTTTTGCCTTTAAAAACATCCACTATCAATATACGATATTCGTGAAATACATTTAATATCTGGCTAGTATTTATATATATATAAATGTTTATATGAAGTTACGCGCTGCCATCCGGCGTTGCCTTTGAATTCCTCTGCAGTTTCATACAGTAGAAAGTCGATATGATGTCGAGCTGTTTATTAAGAAATGATAGAAATGACCCAAGATGACCAAGATGACCCAAGATGACCCAAGATGACCCAAGATGAATAGTAAAAAGAGGTATCTCGTTTTTTTCTTAAAAATGCAAAAATTTTCGTAAATTTACAAGTTAATTTTATTTGCATGAATACAATATTAAATCAGAAAGTAGATCTTAACGAATACACATTTTATTCAGTAATCATAAATAAAGACAATGTTGAAGTTGAAACAATTAATCTACATAAACAATTCAACATAAGGGTCATTAAATGGAACAATCTCGGGAACAGTCTCTAAGTCTGTTTATCGTTTAATTCATTTGAAAATAAATGAATGGTAATTACAACAGCATTTAATGCACTTGATATTAGCGGCACCCGAAAGGGGAGTAGCCCGCTATTAGTTTTGTGTGGTCTGTCTGTCCGTCCGTTCGTACGTCAGTCTCTCCGTCTGTCCCTCCGCAAAAATCGCAAAAATTAGAAAATATAAACTCCAATGTCATAATATTTTAGATCTTCCAAAGTTCTGAAAGTGATATAAAAATACATAATTTTTACAACAATTCACTATTAATAATAGAAAAGAAATCCAGGGGAGACTTTATTAAAATCAAGGTGATTATTTTATTTTATTTTTAAAACATTATGCAAACGGTTTTGTTCTTTTCTACAATAATGTTATGAAAAATATTAAGTGTTTCCTGTAATAAAAGCTACAGAAATCTGTATTACAGTTTTCAAAAGAGAAAGAATGCATTTAGTAAAGATAAATCAATACATTTCATACATTTCATACACCGTTTTCAATAAATAAGTCCAACATATTTAAACCGTTGATTTACCAAATTAAACGATACAAACATACTGCATCATACCTTCATTGCTATCAATGGTATAACTATTCAGTAACATCGATTATGCCAGGTTTACATTGAACCATATCTTCATAACTATCAGTTTATTGAAAACATATGAATATCTACCTCCATTCCAATGAATACTGGGTAGAGCTCAGTGAGAATATTCAGCTCGCAGCCCAAGTGGGCAACATAAGAGGGATGTACGAAGGAATCAAAAAGGCTCTCGGAGCATCCTAAAACAAGACAGCACCTCTTAAATCAACCACTGGGGAAATTATCACAGACAAGTGCCAAAAAATGCACAGATGGGTTGAACATTACTCTGAGCTCTACGCCACAACAAGCTCAGTCTCTGACTCAGCCCTTAAGGCCATCATACATTACCCACAATGAACGAGCTAGATGAAACACCCACCCTTTCAGAGCTCAACAAAGCCATAGACAACATTGCTGCCCGCAAAGCACCCGGATGCGATGGTCTCCCCCCAGATCTTCTAAAACAATGCAAAACTACTCTAATCCAACCTCTACACGAACTGCTTTGCAAATGTTGGCAAGAAGGTGCTGTGCCACAAGACCTGCGGGATGCTAAAATCATTACACTGTATAAGAACAAAGGTGACAGAAGCGACTGCAACAATTACAGGGGAATCTCCCTGCTAAGTATTGTAGGCAAAGTCTTTGCTCGAGTGATACTTCACAGGCTACAAAAAACTCGCTGATCGGGTCTATCCAGAATCACAATGCGGATTTCGCTCAGGGAGATCCACGATTGACATGATTTTCTCCATCCGCCAACTCCAGGAAAAGTGCAGAGAACAAAGAATGCCTTTGTACATTGCGTTTATTGACCTGACAAAGGCCTTCGATCTAGTTAGCAGAGATGGCCTCTTAAAAATTTTACAGATAATAGGCTGTCCACCCAAGCTACTATATGTAATCTGAGATGAACTCCTATTGAAAAATCAGAGCAGGAAGGACTAGTCCTCCCGTAGTGCTCTGGCAAGAAACTTAGCCGTCCGGCGTAGTGCCTCATAGCTACCATACAAGTCGAGTGACTGCACAGGCAAGTCCCCCCTTAGCTCGCGGAGCTGGGGACACTCGTACAAGACATGCGACACTGTTTCGGCGCTCTCTCCACAGTGACGGCATCGGGAGTCAAAGTTAGTGCGGAACCGGGCAAAATATGCCCCAATAGGACAGTGTTCCGTCCTGCACTGCGCAACTATTGACTGCTCTGACCTCCTCAGTCGCCACCATGGATCGTCGCGATCTGGGTGACGCATGTGCTGCCAGACACCACGTGCTCTGTCGGATTCCTCCCAGGACTTTAACCACTTCTCATGAATGAGTGCTCGGATTTGTGCCGTTGCTTGTAAGTACGTGCTTGGTGCTTCGAGGTATGTGGCTGCCATTGCACCCTCCCTTGCGAGGGCGTCTGCCGTTTCATTGCCCCTCACGCCGCAATGTGAGGGCGCCCACTGCATATAAACGACAGCTCCAATAGCTCGGCGGATGTTATCTGCGGCGCCGATTGCCTCTTCTATTACGGGCGACCCTCCCCCGCCGCCACCCATAACTAGGAGACTGGAGCGAGAGTCAGTGACCAACACCACCGTAGTGGCGCTAGTCTCGCGTTCGAGCATTCGGGCCCTAATGGCCTCGAACGCCCTAGTTATCCCTGTAAGTTCGGCATCCATGGAGCATGCAGCGTAGCCGCATGGACCAGAGAGCCTATCTGGTTCAGTCCGGTCGGGGTAGACAATAAGGGCCCCATACCCCGATCTATCGGGGTCCCTCATTACCGACCCATCGGTATAGCAGAATATGGCATCTGATGGGTAGGACTTTATAGTAATGGATGCCAAATTTTGGAGAATGGCAGGTGTTAATCGCCTCTTGGTGGCTCCCTCTTGCCCTAACAGGGACAGGTTTATTTGTGGGGCCGGCAATCTCCTCCACGGAGGGCACGTACTGATTCTCCTAATGGGAATTCTATCAGTGGAGAGTCCAGCTGTATTTGACAAATTGGCCGCTATATGTAGGAACGATCGCATTTTAATGCGGTTCCTCTCTCTCCACTGTCGCACTAAAATTGAGGTGGGTAGCCTAGAGTCGCCCCTTTTATAGCGCTCGTAGGCCGTTAGTACTGCCCTCTCCCTCCTAAGATATAAGGGTGCCACGTTTGTAAAGATTTCAGCAGCGTTTGTTGGGCTTGTCCTAAAGGTGCCACAAATGAACCGTAGAGCCTGTGCTTGTACCCGGTCGAGTGATTCGAGGGCAGTTTTACTAGCATATACTTGAACTGTATAGCTGTATTCGATTTGTGATCTGACTGCCCCTAGATACAATGTGCGTAGCATGTCAGCTTTGGCACCCCACTTTGTGCTGGCCAGCTTTCTTAATAACGCTAACTTCTCCGAGGCTTTTCGTTCAACTTCCTGGACGTGCTGGAGCATTGACAGTTTTCTATCCAGGGTCACCCCTAGATATTTTGGCGTATTTTCACGCTGGAGTCGCAGCCCACCGAGTTGAAGCTCGAATGGAGCCTTAAGGATGTCGATTCCTAGGCTGAACAGGGACCAGGTCGTTTTGGCAACGTTTATCTGAATCTGCCATTTGTCGCAATACGAGGAGATGGTATGGAGGTCTGCTTGAAGTGCCGCCTGAATTTGGTCGGCTTTCTTCCCGGTTGACCAGAGGACAATATCGTCAGCATAAAGCAGTTTTTTGGACCGTAGTGAGCTGGGCAAATCATTAAGAAAGGCTATGAAAAGTGTACAGGACAGGGCGGAGCCCTGAGGCAGGCCATTAAGTTGTTGTTTTGGCTTGCTAAGGGAGTGCTGGTATTTTGTACGTGTGCTCCTCCCTGACAGAAAGGATTGTATCCAATTGTATATCTTGCCCCGCACACCCATAGCTCTTAGCTTAAGATAGAGGCCTTGCTTCCACACACGATCGTAGGCCTGTTTTAGGTCTATGAACACCGCATATGTGCTCTCGGACCTCTGGAACCCGTCGGCCACCTCCTGTGCGAATGTCGTGACCTGATCGATCGGGCTCAAGCCTGCCCTAAAGCCGGCCTGTTCTGGCGCCAGGATACCGGCACTCTCAAAGCACCAAACTAGCCGCTCGTTAACCATTCGCTCAGCAACTTTGCCAAGGGTTGAGGTTAGTGAAATGGGTCTGTAGGACTCCACGTTAGTCGCGTCTTTTCCCTTCTTAAGGACTGGCACAATGACAGCACTCTTCCAGGCCCCGGGCAGTCTGGACTCTGCCCAGGTTCGATTCATAAACTCCAGGAGTTTATCTCTCGCAATGCCCCCAAGGTGTTTTACCATCTCGGGGGTAACCTTGTCTGGCCTTCGATCTAGTTAGCAGAGATGGCCTCTTAAAAATTTTACAGATAATAGGCTGTCCACCCAAGCTACTATATGTAATCATATCTTTCCACCAAAATATGATGGGTACAGTGCAATTCAACGGTGCCAGCTCTGAAAGTTTCAGTATAAACAGCGGAGTTAAACAAGGATGTGTCCTGGCCCCAACCCTCTTTGGAATACTATTTTCACTGCTTATCCACAACGCGTTTGACAAATCCACCGAAGGCATCTATCTCTATTCCAGATTTGATGGCAAGCTCCTAAATATTGCCAGACTGAGGGCCAAAACTAAAATCAGAGCCACCCTCCTAAGAGATATGCTATACGCGGATGACGCAGCGGTAGTGGCACACACGCAAGAGGAACTTCAGTCACTAATGTCCCGCTTCTCTCAGGCCTGTAAAGAATATGGCTTGACTATTAGCACGAAGAAAACAAATGTTATGGGACCACCTGCTACAGCACCACCCTCCATCCTCATTGACGATAACAAGCTGGACGCCGTAAACGAATTCTGCTATCTAGGATCCACAATTACAGATGACCTGTCTCTAGAAGAGGAGATAAAAAAAAACGCATAGGGAAGGCTGCCTCGACCTTCGCTAGACTCAGGCCAAGAGTTTGGGAAAATCATAAGCTAACTACGGTGACCAAAATGGAAGTCTACAAGGCATGCGTTATGAGTACACTGCTGTATGGCAGTGAATCATGGACCACCTACGCAAAGCAAGAGAGAAAACTGAACTCATTCCATTTGAGATGTCTCCGTAGGATCTTGAATGTCACATGGAAAGAAAAAGTGTGCAATACTGAGATCCTTGCGCGATCAGGTATTCCCAGCATCTTTACAGCCCTCAGACAACGCCGTTTGCGCTGGCTTGGACATGTTCGCCGGATGGAGGACGAGCGCATCCCGAAAGTCATCCTCTATGGTCAACTCGCGACTGGCACAAGAAAAACTGGTCGCCCCCACCTCCGTTACATAGATGTAATAAAACGTGACCTCAAATCAGTGAACATCAATACTGACAATTGGGAAGACATAGCTCTAGACCGCAACAGATGGAGAGAGACAGTGACCAAAAAAGCTATGGACAGTGAAAGTACATGGGTCTCAGCTCAGGAAGAAAAACGTACAATCCGAAAAACGGCCAGCTCCTCTACCACCGAAGCAAAAGCAATCCTTAACCTGCGCTATCTGTGGACGGGAGTGTCTCTCCAAAATAGGGCTCCACAGCCACATGAGGAAGTGTGCTCTGAGATGAACCATAGTCGTTCTACGACTGAAGGAGGCCAATGATGATGAATAATGACAATGTAATAATAATAACATCAATGTATCTACGTACCGTTTGGTATCATTTCGTCAGTTGGACTAACAATACTATAGCACTTTCGACGCTTCTCTTCTTTTTTGGATGGACGGAGCTAGGGTCGTGGTTGTTTGCAGTTTATAGAATTCATGCTGAAAATATTGAAACTTGCCATTTAGCCTGCCAGAGTGCACCACTTCAGGGGCTGAATCTGGGTTTGTGTTTCCACACAAACTATCTTTGTAACCTTGTTTAGTTCAATTTAGTTTAGTTCGCTTTTCATTTAGAGCTTCATAACATCATTCTCCTGGATTTGTATCGAGACCATTCGCTTCAGTACATCGTACAGACCTATTGCAACTCCACTATTGGTTGCGACGTTGCATGTTAGTGGTCATAGAAATATGACGATTAGTCTCTAGGCTTCATTGTATATCTATTTTTCTCAATAAGGTCAGGGCAGGTTTCATATCTTCTCCCGTTAAACCCGAAAATTCGTGAATTATCGATGCCTTTTTGAAATTCCCATGTACGCTTTAATAGACCAAACTATGCTCCCCAAACACATTGTAAAGACACTCTTAGAAATTAGAACTGTAGCCAAATAATATTGTTACGAATGAACAGTGACAGGTAGAGGTCACTATGTTTGACCCCGGCGAGATGACACAGCACCGAGTGTTATCTGGAATCTATGCATGTAAACAAAGTCAGGATGGGACGTGCCTCACGTGTTGTTCCAGAGGACGAACAGATTTACGAAGGGGGGGGGGGGCATTGTGACAAATGAACAGTGACAGTTAGAGGTCACTACGTGTGACCTCGGCGAGATGACACTGCAGCAGGCATCCTCTGGGATCGACATGTATAAACAACAACAGGATGTGATGTTTCCTCCCATGTTGTTCCAGAGGGTACTAGCAGTGTTTTTGCAACAATAGACAAGCGATTAGGGACTCTTTATAAACCAGAGATGTTCATGTGAAAAGAGTCAGTACAGTCGTCGATACTGTTCTCTACTGTGCGAGACAGTAGAAGAGAGTGGACTTGAGCCCCATGTTACAGTGACGAATTGTTATAGTTATAATTCAATAAAGTTATATAAAGCTGAAAGTTGAGTCGTCAAGTTCTTTGCAGTGTTTCTTTTATTTGTGTGCCTAGTACATTTAGCCAGAAAATCAGAAATACGTAACAATTGGTGTCAGAAGTGGGATCTTTTCTGGCTGAAATGTCTTCGAGGAAACTACTTAACCAGCTGTTAGTCAAAGAATTAAGGCAAGAACTTCGTGAGAGAGGTCTGCAGCTCAATGGTAACAAAGAAACACTAACAGAACGCCTAAGACAGGCCCTTATTGAGGAAGATCAAGATCCAGATGAATACATATTTGAATTAAACCCAGATATGACAGAGATCCTGTGTAACATGCAGGGCCAGATGGACTTAATGAAGGAGAGCTTCAAGAAAATAAACGCCATGAATGAAAAAGTAAATGAACAGATGAGCTCTATGAACGAGAAGATTGACCAGAGAGTCAACACTGTGGAAAAAGAAATGGAAGAGATAAGGACTCATGTCCAAGAACAACTGAGTAAGGAACGGGGTACTAGAACAAAAACATTAGTGCCCGAAATCTCTGGGAAGATAAAGCCGCCTGTGTTTGATGGATCCATCTCATGGACTGTTTACAAAAGACAGTTTGAGGCAGCGGCCAAGGTTAATAACTGGAACACTGAAGAAGAGAAAGCGACTGCTCTGGTGTTAGCTTTAAGAGGGAAGGCAGCAGAACTGCTTCAGTCAATAACAAATCAACAAGATTACGCTGCCATTGTTAAGGCTATGGAGCTCCGTTACGGAGACGAACATTTACAAGAAGTTTATAGAGTTCAGTTGAAAACCCGACAACAACGCTCCGGTGAAACCTTGCAAGAGCTAGAGGCGGACATAGAACGTCTTGCTCATTTGGCATATCCAACAGCAGCACAAGACTTTCTGGACGTCATTGTCACTGATGCATTCATTGATGCTATTCGAGATCCAGAACTGAAGAAGGCAATAAGAATCAGCGGTAAGCGCAAATCCAGCGAAGCTCTGGTCTACGCCCTCTCCTATGAAGCCGCCAAAGACGCCTCTAAGAATATCCATCATGGGCGTATGCTGGAAGTCCAAGAAGAAGATCTTACACAACTTCTCAGAAGGGTAACTGAAGTGCTAGAAGAACGCAGACCAAATAAGAAGCAAGAAGGACAGAATAGAACCAGTGTACGTTGTTGGAATTGTGGAGAACCTGGCCATCTACAAAGGAACTGCACGAGAAGATTTCCCCGACAAACAGAGTATCAGCACAGACCGGAGACAGATGCAAGGTCAGGTGCTCATGTCTACCAGGGAAACTAACTTTCGCCGGTTTTATAGGGCAAAAATCGGCGATCAAGAACATGACAGCCCCTGCAACTATAATTCCAGTCGCTGTGTTAGGGAAGAATAAAAGTCTGTACATCAATGGTAGAATTGGATCTCGAAATTACCGTTTTCTTCTAGATACTGGTGCCTCACGTTCAGTCATTCGTCCAGACATTGTCAAAAAGAACGAAATCAAGAGAGTGAACTCTTACTCCTTGAAGACGGCCAGTGGAGAGATGATGCCTATACATGGACTGACAAATATAAACTTTGAGCTCGGGCATCAGTCATTTATACATGAATTTCTGATTGCTAACATTACGGATGACTGTATTATTGGGCTCGATTTTATGCAGAAATGTGAATTCTCTCTGAACATCGGAGGTGGTACTTTGAAATGTGGTGATGTTGAGATTCCCTTGCTCGGGGATGAAGATGAAGAGAATGGTCAAATAAGAAGAATCCTTTTAACAGAAGATACAAGTTTGCCAGCTCAGTCTGAAGCAATTATCTGGGGAAAGTTAGAGCATGGTCAAACTGCAACGATGACGGCGATAGTGGAAGGCATTGAAAATGACAACAGCGGAATGGCAGTAGGAAAAACATTGGTCCTTGTCGGAAAAGATCAAAAGGTGCCTGTCAGAATCATGAACCTCGGCCTACAGGAGAGACATCTAGAGAAAGACAGCCCCATCGCAATATGTAATACTCTTGACCTGATCAGAAACTGTAATAATGATATCACGATCGTTAATTCCACCAAACCTTTCAATCCACAAATTACCAAGCTCCTGACAGAAATGAAAGTGAATTTATCAGATGAGCAGTACAGCAAAGCGGAACAGTTGATCATTGAGTTTGAAGATATTCTGCCATCTGATGAAACAGACTGCGGACGGACAAACATGGTACAACATCGAATAGACACTGGAAACACCAGACCGATTCGACAGCCACCACGTCGCTTGCCGCTAGCAAAGCAACAAGAAGCTATGGACATGATAGAGGGCATGACGCAGCAAGGAATCATTGAGCCCTCAAATAGTCCTTGGTGTTCGCCTATTGTCTTAGTAAAGAAGAAGGATGGATCTATGCGATTTTGTGTAGATTACAGAGCTCTGAATGAAGTCACACATAAAGATAGTTATCCACTTCCTAGAATCGACGATACTTTGGACACGCTTGCAGGGTCCCAGGTATTTTCTACTCTCGACCTAAAGAGTGGGTATTGGCAAGTTGAAATGCATCCCAATGATAGAGAGAAAACCGCCTTCTCTGCTGGCAATGGCCTCTGGCAATTTACTGTGATGCCATTCGGTCTCTGCAACGCACCAGCCACCTTTGAACGATTGATGGAGAGGGTTTTACGAGGACTTCATTGGACTACATGCCTTGTTTACCTTGATGACATTATTGTCATTGGCAAAACGTTTGAAGAGCACCTTGCAAATCTGAAGGAAGTATTTCAACGGATAAGAAGTGCGGGAATGAGACTCAGCCCAAAGAAGTGTTCCTTATTCAGGAAAAACGTTAAGTACCTTGGTCACATTGTGTCAAATGACGGAGTCAGCACTGACCCTGACAAAGTTGAGGCAGTGAAACGATGGCCTACGCCAAGTAATATCCATGAGCTGAGGAGTTTCTTGGGACTCTGTACATACTACCGACGTTTCGTGCCAAATTTCTCAAACATCTGTAAGGTCCTTCATCAACTGACAGAGCAAAAGAGGCCATTTATTTGGACATCTGAATGTCAAGAAGCTTTCGAGAGGCTGAAAAACACACTATCCTCATCACCAGTATTGGCCTACCCCATTCCAGGGAAGACATTCATACTCGACACAGATGCAAGCAACACTGGAATAGGCGCAGTCTTGTCCCAAAAGGTGGATGAAACTGAACGAGTCATCGCATACTTCAGTCGAAGCCTATCGAGAGCTGAAAGGAACTACTGTGTGACGAGACGTGAATTGCTGGCTGCTGTGGATGCAATAAAACATTTCCACAAGTACCTATACGGGCAGAAATTTATCTTAAGGTCAGATCACGCAGCTCTGCAATGGTTGCTTTCGTTTAAGAGCCCTGAAGGTCAGGTGGCAAGGTGGATCGAACGTCTTCAAACCTATGAATTTGAAACTAAGCACCGAAAAGGGCAAATTCACCAGAATGCTGATGCACTGTCTCGACGACCCTGCAAAGCAGAATGTAAGCACTGCAAGAAGGCTGAAGAAAAGGAGGTAGCTGTCAATTGTCTTCGGCTCGGAGTAGATGTTTCCGGACCCTGGTGTGATAAAAGGATTCGAGAGGACCAAATGCAAGATGAAGATCTGGCTCCCATTCTTCTATGGAAAGAAGATGGACAACGGCCAGATTGGAAAGACATCTCTGAGAAGGGGGTAGCCACCAAGGCGTACTGGGCTCAGTGGGACTCGCTGACGTTGGTCAATGGTGTCATCAAAAGAGTTTGGGAATCTGCTGATGGAACATCCAATCGCCTTCAGCTGATGTTACCGAAGGTGAGAGTTGCTGAAGTACTGAAAGAGATGCATAATGGCACTAGCGGATCTCATCTTGGTGTCAATAAGACTCTGGAAAAGGTTCGTCAGCGGTTCTACTGGTTCAGATATAGAGAGGATGTAGAGGAATGGTGTCGAAGGTGCGACCTATGTGCGGCAGCAAAAGGCCCTCGACGCAAAACTAGGGGTCTTTTGCAACAGTATAATGTTGGTGTTCCATTCGAGAGGATCGCAATAGATGTAGCAGGCCCATTTCCTGAAACCAAGAAAGGAAACAAATACATCTTGGTAGTCATGGACTATTTCAGCAAATGGCCAGAAGCTTATGCCATACCAAATCAAGAAGCTATCACAGTGGCCGAAACACTCGTGGATAACTGGATCAGTCGCTTTGGTGTACCTAATGAGTTGCACTCTGACCAGGGCAGGAACTTCGAGTCCAAAGTTTTCCAGGAGATGTGCAAGACACTTGGCATCGAAAAGACTCACACGACAGCTCTCCACCCGCAATCTGATGGAATGGTGGAGCGATTCAACAGAACCCTAGAACAACATCTGTCTAAGGTTACTGATGACCGACAAGACGACTGGGACACCCATATCCCCATGTTCCTCATGTCATACAGAGGATCCGTTCATAGCACCACAGGATATACCCCAGCGAAGATGTTATTTGGTCGTGAGCTTCGTCTACCATGTGACCTGTTATTTGGGATTCCGAGAGATACGCCAGTGTCTTCAACTGAATATGTCACCAATCTCCGAAGACGATTGGAGAATGCTCATGTATTGGCCCGCAGAAACATCAAGACCAACAGTGACCTGATGAAAACGAGGTATGACAAACGGGCCAATACGTCGGGGTTCCATGAGAATGATCTAGTGTGGCTCTATAACCCACAGAGACGAAAAGGCAGATCCCCGAAACTCCAAAGAGACTGGGAAGGTCCATACCGTGTCGTAAAAAGAATAAACGACGTGGTCTACCGGATACAGAAAAGTCCACGGTCCAAGCTGAAGGTTGTCCACGTTGACCGACTCCATCAGTACCGTGGTGAAATAGAATCTGTTCGGGACGAACAGATCTAAGAAGGGGGCAGTGTTACGAATGAACAGTGACAGGTAGAGGTCACTATGTTTGACCCCGGCGAGATGACACAGCACCGAGTGTTATCTGGAATCTATGCATGTAAACAAAGTCAGGATGGGACGTGCCTCACGTGTTGTTCCAGAGGACGAACAGATTTACGAAGGGGGGGGGGGCATTGTGACAAATGAACAGTGACAGTTAGAGGTCACTACGTGTGACCTCGGCGAGATGACACTGCAGCAGGCATCCTCTGGGATCGACATGTATAAACAACAACAGGATGTGATGTTTCCTCCCATGTTGTTCCAGAGGGTACTAGCAGTGTTTTTGCAACAATAGACAAGCGATTAGGGACTCTTTATAAACCAGAGATGTTCATGTGAAAAGAGTCAGTACAGTCGTCGATACTGTTCTCTACTGTGCGAGACAGTAGAAGAGAGTGGACTTGAGCCCCATGTTACAGTGACGAATTGTTATAGTTATAATTCAATAAAGTTATATAAAGCTGAAAGTTGAGTCGTCAAGTTCTTTGCAGTGTTTCTTTTATTTGTGTGCCTAGTACATTTAGCCAGAAAATCAGAAATACGTAACAATATAATAAAGTCACGTGATCTTAGCCAATGAGCAGAAGTAGAAACGAAAGCTAGCAAATGACTTTTTTTTTTTTTTAGAATTATTTTCATGTTCCATATAAAGTGATTTACCGTTTAGAGTGAATTTCAACGTTGTTCTGCTTTAAAAAAAATAAAATAAAAACAACAAAAAACTTCACGAAATTGCCGAAATTTTGAAGAGAAAAGAAAATAAAAATTCGAGATTAAGAGGTACCTCAAACGGTGAAACTCGAATGGAAGAGGATATTATGGAAAAAAAGATGGTCGGACACTGAGGTAGGAAATAAATTCGAGGCAGTGTAGCAAGTACTTTTTAACAGGCTTGAAGATCATCTTCATATTCATCGGGCCTGTTTTGTTCACGCAAATGACGTCAACAGCACGTCACTAGGGAGAAATGTAACTGTTCTGATGCAAGAAAGATGGATAGGCAATTGAACGTATTGAGATCTCTTCTTCAACATCTGTCTCAATGAAGACACCTTTTTCACTCCCCTAGCCCCACTTGGACGAGCCCCAAAGTTTGAGAAACGTTTTCATAGCCCCCAAACAAAATAAGGTGAGTGATGGGAAAACTAGCGAAAGGGAAAAAACAGAGAGAAAGAGAGAGAGAGAGAGAGAGAGAGAGAGAGAGAGAGAAAGAGAGAGAGAGAGAGAGAGAGCGCAAGGGCATAAGAGAGACGGTAGAAATTCGGGCGTTAATTCCTACTTTTAAACCCACTAATTGTCTCCCTTGCCCAGCTGTGCTTTCCCTTTTCAAATATGGCGGTACCGGGAGAGAAAGCAAACTGTAGAATTGCTGCGCAGGGAACAGGAGATGGTCTAATTACCGCTGGGTCTTTTGTCTTGGAAAATGAAGGCAGCCAGTCCAGGATTTGGTTAACTACTACGTTGGAGGTGCATGACTGGCAGACATAAAGAATGTCTTAGAGTTCCTCGGAGACCAGGGCTCTATCTACAAGGTGCCCCCCCTCCCCTCAATTTGGATTGGAACGTTAGGAGAACAAAATAAAAAAAAAAAAACTGATTTAAATATTTGAAACAAGAAGAAAATTCTTCTTCTTAAAAAAATAGATAAAATATTAAGCTCGGTTATAGGCTAATATATGAACTACATTTTAAAGTAGTGGATTTAAAAAACAAAACACTGTATATATCAAATGTACATATTCTTACTCAGCTTAAAAGCAATGCAGGACAGGAGACTATAAAAATAGAGTAGCAATAAAACTCCCAAACAATAAATTCAAAAAATAACAGTCAGTCAACCTTGGTTTGACCAATAATAGAAAATGCAGACTTTTTTGGAACTTCTCAGTTCAAGAAAACACACGAAGAACTCGAACAGATGCAAAGAGAGAAGTACGATTATAATAAACGAATATTCATATTTGACTAGATTTACACACTTAGTAAAATCACAAACTTTAGAGACCATTTAGAACTGAAGTCTAAATAGTAAAGTAGCAATAGGCCTAATACATAAGACTCTGAACCATAACTTAAACATAAATACAAAAACACAGCCAAATAAAATACTCAGAAAGACACTTGGATAACGGCAAATTTCTTATTCCATATGGTTGGATGAGTTTATATAAGTACTCTTTCTGCCCTAGTGCCATTAAAGAATGAAACGGATTGCTTGAATCAGCCTGGTAAACCAACAAGTTAGCAAAGTTTAACTCTCTAACATTCATGACAAGATACACGTAGGACAAAAGTATCTTCTCTTTTGAAGGAACTTCTATACATTGTAATAAGAGAAGTTCCTATCCCATAGACTGGGACATAAGTGCTCTTCTTTTCCTAGTATATATTTCATTAACCTTCAGAAAAAGATATCGTCAGCAGAACATGATTGTCTGTCAGGTAGTCTTGCCAGCGTATGCCCATTAAGGAACGAAGGTAACTTTGATGGTAGCGTTCGAGGAGACATGATTTTGATAAAGTACCCTTGTCTTGGAGCATACAAATGGGGTGAGAACCTCTGCTAAGTAGACATTGATTTTTGTTGGTAGGTGAAGAGACTAGAGCACCTCTAAGAACTGCCGACGACCTCTTCCTGCTAACCAAAAAAGGAAGACAAACTCAACCAGTGGAAAGAGCACAAGAGTTTTCTCTTTGGCGACAAAGGGGTTGTCTCTAAGGTATCTCTTTCTGAAATCCCACAGGAAACAGTTAAAGGGGAACTTGACCAATATCCAAGTCTTGCTGAGGTTGAGGCTCAAAAGACATAAAGCGGCTGGCCTTCCAGCAGAAGTAGTGTGCTCTCACGGAAAGGTACACATACCTCTTGACTTGTGCTGGGATAAATGTACCATCCCGTCTGAACTTCGCGATTTCCAACATCATATTCCTGTACATAAAAAATCGTCAAGTCCGACTATTTTTATTTATCTTGTCATTACCTTACTGTCAGTAGCGGGAAAAGGTCCTTGCTAAGATACTGACTGACCAAATATATAGTTGGCATTGTGCACTCTGAAAGTCTGTGTGGTTTTGGAGCTAGTACATCGGACATGATTCATCGCTATTCCCTAACAACTACACGAGTGTCACAAAGTTCGAATCAGATACCATGGCGCCGTATCAGCTTATTTCTCTATAGAAAATGGAATGAAGCAGCTTTGTGTTCTATTACTGAAACACTCTTTGCAACATTCTTTGAAGTAATGTACAATAAAATGAAGTGACGCCTGCATAAGAAGTATACACGTTCCGCACCAAAGTTGGCATATTTAACACACGTCACTTCCTCTCCTGTACTAAAATTAAAGAGATGATTGTTACTGAGCTGCTTTATGCGCATGATTGCGTCTTTCTTGCACTCGTTGAATTCGCTGAGGCTGCTATCCTGTTTGGGCTGTCCATCAAACTTAAAAAAAAAAAAAAAAAAAAAGGAAGATATGCTCCAGAAGTCCCCCAAAACGGAACGAACCCCCAGTTCTACAGATCAATGCGAATGAGTACTTTCTGAATGTTGTCAACCACTTTACTTACCTAGGTGGCATAGTGTCTAGCGATGCGTCACTGTCTAAACACCTGTCTCACTAAGGCCAATAGGCCAACAATGCTTTTCGTCACCTCCAATTAAGAGTATGGCGAAATAGATCAAACCATTAAGTGATGCTTTAACTCTTATGATTTGATCATGATTGGTTGCATGGAAACTATAAGATACTAGGCCTACTAGATATAGTACAAGATACAGATCTAGTTTGCCACATTATCGAAACTGACAATGATTTTGTTTTTTTAAATTAAAGAAAATTTTGGAGAATTAAAAGTTCACGACGACATTGCCATTAGAAGTGTTTAATTTCACTTCCGGTTCAGCAGCCGACAAAGAAACATGATATCAGCTTACACATGTTTGTTTCCTATAAAAAAATAGAGTTTAATTATGGTGTATTATTTCTTAATTGGTTTTCTGAGCCCGCGCATACTTCCAGACGTACGTTTCTCCCCAAAGGATGGCAACACAGTTGCAGACGAGATTTCGGAGACATGCGGGTACAAGGATTTATGTGAACATGTCAGCGGATAATGGGCCAGATTTCTCTGATGTGGTGACTTCTTGAAACAGAATTGTGTGTGTTTGCGAGCCTGAGAGTGCGTTTATCTTATAAGATAAGAATGATGCAAGAATACAAACAAAAACAAAAAAGAGAAAGAGAGATAAAGAAACAGAGAGGAAAGAGGTGAATAGAGAATAAAAAAAAGGAAAGAAAAAGTGGGAAATATAAAGCGAGAAAAATGGAGATATAAAAGCAGAGAGAGAGAGAGAGAGAGAGAGAGAGAGAGAAGAAAGCGCAATAGAGAAACAGAAAGATGGAGAGCAAGAGAATGAAGCATAAAGGAAAATAAGAGAAAGAGAGAGGCACACATTGAGGGAGAGAGCAGGAGAGAGAGAGAGAGAGAGACATGGAGAGAAAGAAAAAGATTCACTCACACCTCATCACATTGCATTCTGTCCATTTGGTTAGAGACTTAACATTCACACCCTGAATACAATTTCACGCTACAATTCTATTTCCATACTAAGTTTTAAAAAAAATGTTCTAGCATTCTCTCATCCCTATTTAATCTCACCTATTTTACGAGATTTTTATGCCTTCGACTTTTGACCAAAGTCTACCAAACAAATAGATTTTGTGTAAATAAAAACCTGTTGATTGGTAAGAACTTGCCAATAGGTACCAAACACTTACATCTGAAATAAAAAGGTATCTCTACAAGATCCACATGACATGTTTGAGAAACAGAGAAAGAACAAAGTCCTTTTTTTTTTTTTTTTGCCCCTCAGCATCCAAACTTGTCTGTCAGCCATTACACAAATATTTCTAGCATTGTCAATTCAAAGGTGAAGGTTAGTAATTTGAAATTATTTGTACTATTTTGCTATGTTTAAATACCCAAAGAGGATCAAATTCGTCCAAGTCAGTGGTTAATTAGACTCACAAACGTAGAATCTCACAAACCTATTGTCATGGGACGACTTCAACGGAAAAGAACCCGGATATTATGATATTAAAATATCATCCGTTTTTTGTTTCGGTGTTTCTGCCTCCTTGCTTTTCACTTCTGCGGGAGGAACAGGAAGCGCCGATTCTTTGACAAGGGCGTTAATTAAAGCGAATGAGCAGAGCAAGAAGCTGGTGACCTGCCTCCCTTTTTATAAGCAGACGAACTAAGGACATGTTTTATTGTTGTCCTGTTTCTCTGGTGATTAGTGGAACTAGCCATTACTAGACAATGGAAAGGGGGGTAACACTAATAGAAGCCTCTTTCTGGAAAAGGAAAAACTAAAGAAAAGGATTCGAAAATAAAATAATAAAAGAGATTGGGGAGGGGGGTTAGTGAAAAATGGGAGGTCATCAGTGGTCATATTTTAAGACAAGTGACTAATTTTAACAATGGACAGAAGTCAGAGAGTGGTCAAGCTGTGACTGGCAAGTCAAGTGGGAATTTTTTTAAAGCTAATGTAAACATTCCGCTTGACTAAAAATACATCTAAGCGTCCAATCAAACGATATTTATCTCAATAAATTACTTAGTGGATGTTATAGTGTGTGTGTGAGTGTTTA